>NW_026652404.1:55037-73474 GCF_009828535.3 Hylobates moloch | reverse complement strand
CTCTGGTGATCTGCCCGCCTTGGCCTCCCAAAGTGCTGGGATTAAAGTCATGAGCCACCACGCCCGGCCTACTTTCTTAATAAACTTGCTTTCACTTTACTCTATAAACTTGTCCGGAATTATTTCTTGCATGAGATTCAAGAACCCTCTCTTGGGGTCTGGATCAGGACCCCTTTCCGGTAACACATCATAGTATGGCCTCTTCCCTGTGAGTAATAAACATCTTTTCAGCAGTAGTCCTCTGCTGAAGTCTCTTGGCCTTACCATACCTAAATCATAATAAAGCCTATATTAAAACAATCCCACATATTTCCTGAGCACCTGCTATGTGCCAGGCACAGTGCTGGGTCCTGGGGATAAGAAGACAGACCCAGTTCTGCCCTCTGGGAGCTCACAGTCTTGCAGAGAAGAGTGGCATCAAAGATTTATGCAAATAAAATTAATCAGCATTGAGAGGTTTACCAAGCTGGAAAAATACAGGGGAGCTATGAGAGGATAAAATAGGGGCACCTAGACAAATCTGACCAACATGGTAAAACCCTATCTCTACTAAAAATACAAAATTAGCTGGGCATGGTGGCACATGCCTGTAATCCCAGCTACTTGTGAGGCTGAGGCAGGAGAATTGCTTGAACCTGGGAGGCGGAGGTTGCAGTGAGCTGAGATCACGCCATTGAACTCCAGCCTGGGCAACAAGAGCAAAACTCTGTCTCAAAAAAAAAAAAAAAAATTGGGGCATCTAATCTGGTCTGAGGTGCCCAGGAAGGTTTCCTGGAGGGAGGGGGTAGAAAGCCAGAAGGGCAGCCAGGTGCGGTGGCTCACGCCTGTAATCCCAGCACTTTGGGAGGCCAAGGCAGGCAGATCACAAGGTCAGGAGATCGAGATTATCCTGGCTAACACGGTGAAACCCTGTCTCTACTAAAAATACAAAAAATTAGCCGGGCATGGTGGCGGGCGCCTGTAGTCCCAGCTACTCGGGAGGCTGAGGCAGGAGAATGGTGTGAACCCTGGAGGCGGAGCTTGCAGTGAGCTGAGATCATGCCACTGCACTCCAGCCTGGGTGACAGAGTGAGACTCCGTCTCAAAAAAAAAAAAAAAAAAAAGCCTGAAGGGCGACTGAAAGTCAGACGGAACAGCAGGTGAAGAGCCATGTGCTCTGTGCCCACCTAGGCACATATGCCCACCCCTTCCCTGCTCCCCTAATTTCCTGCCCCATCAGCCGGGGGTCCCACAGGCACCAGAGGGCACATGCAGCTGGGATATATATATATATTTTTTTTTCCTTTTTGAGATGGAGTCTCACTCTGTCACCCAGGCTGGAGTGTAGTAGCATGATCTTGGCTCACTGGAACCTCTGCCTCCCAGGTTCATGCTATTCTCCCACCTCAGCCTCCCGAGTAGCTGGGATTACAGGTGCACAACACCACGCCTGGCTAATTTTTGTATTTTTAGTTGAGATGGGGTTTCACCATGTTGGCCAGGCTGGTCTCAAACTCCTAGTGATCCACCTGCCTCAGCCTCCAAAAGTGCTGGGATTACAGGCGTGCACCACTGCACCTGGCTGGAATCACAAGTTATGTGTCGGTCACTCCGAGACTCAGAGCCTGCCTTCAGAATCCCTGTTTCTCACCAAGGACTGCTGGAAGGAAGCCCCAGGGTGCTGTCTCCCTGGATTCACCAAGACCCCACTCCTCTTTGTGCCATGCCAGCCCTCCATGTGGTGGAGCACGTGGGCTCTGGAGCTAGGCTGCCTGGGTTCAAATTCTGGCTCTATCACTCTGTGGCTGTGTGATCTTGGGTCAGTTCCTTCACCCCTCTAAGCCTTGGTTTCCTTCTCTGCAAAATGGCATTGTAATGAGACTTAACCTCATGGAGAGGTTGTGAGCGGTTCGCGAGACCATGATAGGTATTGGCACAGAACCTGGGGATGGTAAATGCTCACAGTTATTAGAAAAGGCAGAGTGGGCCAGGCGTGATGGCTCATGCCTGTAATCCCAGCACTTTGGGAGGCCAAGGCGGGGAGATCACAAGGTCAGGAGATCGAGACCATCCTGGCTAACATGGTGACACCCTGACTCTACTAAAAATACAAAAAATTAGCCGAGCATAGTGGCACGCGCCTGTAGTCCCAGCTACTCGGGAGGCTGAGGCAGGAGAATCGCTTGAACCTGGGAGGTGGAGGTTGCAGTGAGCCAAGATCGCGCCACAGCACTCCAGCCTGGGCCACAGAGCGAGACTCCGTCTCAAAAAAAAAAAAAAAAAAAAAAAAAGCAGTGTGGTCTAGCTGTTTGTAGACTCAAGCCTGGTTCACATCCTGGCTCTGTTTACAAATCGTGTAGCCCTGTGCCTCAGTTTCCAAATCTGGAGAATGAGATTGTGTCAGTCTCATGGTATGGAGTCTTATGAGGATTAAATTAATTGTTTGTGTAAAATGCTTAGAATAGTGCCTGGTACATATGAATATTCAATATGCACGAAGATTATTCTCTGCTCTAAGCCCCCACTTAGAACCACAGCTTGCACTGCAGTTTCAAACAGGCCGTCAGAGTGCCACCCACCTCTGGCTTGTTTCTCAAGGAATCTTGAAGAATTTCTGCCCAGCCGTTTACCAGAGAAACCATGCTCTATGACTCCAATGTCAGCTGGGGCCTCCCAGCCTGAGAGAGACCGAAATCAGTGTTAGCAGCACAGAATGTGGTCAGAGGCCTGTTTTCAATTCCTGTTGTGCTTTGCTCTGTAGCCTTAGACAAGTTACTTAGCCTCTCTGAGCTTTACTTTCTTCATCCATAGAATGAGATGATGATCTTAATAATAGTACAGGTTGATCATCTAATCTCTTATCTGGTCTTTTTTTTTTTTTTTTTTTTGAGATGTAGGGGGGTATCACTCTGTCATCCAGGCTGGAGTGCAGTGGTGCAATCACAGTTCACTGCAGCCTGGATCTCCTGGCCTCAAGCGATCTTTCCACCTCAGCCTCCAGAGTAGCTGGCACTACAGGTGCATGCCACCGTGCCTAATTTTTTTTTTTTCTTTTTTTTTTAGTTTTTGTAGAGATAGGGGTCTTGCTGTGTTGACCAGGCTGGTTTTGAACTCCTGGCCTCAAGCAATTCTCCAACCTTGGCCTCCCAAAGTACTGGGATTACAGGCGTGAACCACTGCACCTAGCCCACTACAGAAGTATTGATGGGATTATAAGGGCTTCCCCCATCCCCCTGGGGAGTAAATTCTGCAATATAAGGTATAGTCACTGTGTCATTTTTCTAAAATCCAAAACTCTGAATTCTGAACCACATATACCCCTGAAACCACATCTGGCTGAGGGTTTTTATAAGGGATTGTGGACCTATAGGGCCATACCTCACAGGGTTGGCAGGATATGATGGGTTAATGATATGAAGGAATGTGGCATAGTGTCTGGAACACAAGATAGCTGTTACTGTTTTTATTTCAGTTAAATTGTTTCACCTTTCACATCAGCCACTGGAAAATGGCCTGACATCCTGAGAAGTCCGTAGGATAAAAGAAAGCTGTGTTTCGGCCGGGCGCGGTGGCTCACACCTGTAATCCCGGCACTTTGGGAGGCAGAGGCGGGCAGATCACAAGGTCAGGAGATCGAGACCATCCTGGCTAACACGGTGAAACCCTGTCTCTACTAAAAATACAAAAAAATTAGCCAGGCGTGGTGGCAGGTGCCTGTAGTCCCAGCTACTCGGGAGGCTGAGGCAGGAGAATAGTGTGAACCCAGGAGGCAGAGGTTGCAGTGAGTCAAGATCATGCCACTGCACTCCAGCATGGGCAACAGAGACAGACTCTGTCTCAAAAATAAATAAGTAAATAAAAATAAAAATAAATGCAGTCGGCCGGGCGCTGTGGCTCACGCTTGTAATCCCAGCACTTTGGGAGGCCGAGGCGGGCGGATCACGAGGTCAGGAGATCGAGATCACGGTGAAACCCCGTCTCTACTAAAAATACAAAAAATTAGCCGGGCGTGGTGGCGGGCGCCTGTAGTCCCAGCTACTCGGAGAGGCTGAGGCAGGAGAATGGCGTGAACCCGGGAGGCGGAGCTTGCAGTGAGCCGAGATGGCGCCACTGCACTCCAGCCTGGGCGACAGAGCGAGACTCCGTCTCAAAAAAATAAATAAATAAATAAATGCAGTCCTGGAAAACTTCAGGCCATGGAAGCAGTTTTCAGTACTTGTTTTAGCAGCCACATCATTTTTCCAAATTAAATCTTACATGGATTTCCCCCCCATATGTCAAGGGGCAGACTATGATTTCATTAGCATACATTTATTTTATGGGTTCATATTTGTACAAAACAGCATCTCAATCACAAAGAACAATGAAGAGTTTTAGCTGCACCCTCTTTTGAAATTAGGGGTTTACAGAAGCCGGATGCAGCCCTCCAACAGCCGGCACATTCAATTGACTTGTGAATTTTTGCTTGGGATTTGCCCTACCAGTGATGTCTTCACTCAGCTACGTAGCTTCAAATGGTGATAGTTTTGCATGACAACTTGCATTGGAGTCCCAGGATACACTTTGGTCCAGAAAATCTTGAAAGAGAAGTGGTAGGATTTTGATTTCATGGGCAACATTGAACAACCATGCATGTTGTGTATCACAAATATACATGTTATACCCCTGAAATCCACAATAAGCACAAAATACAGTCTTCATGCTGCAATATGATAAGAAATGTCACACTATCCCTTATTATACAACGACTATGCCTTGATGGGAGAGCAGCATGCAACAAACACGCTGGAGGCTTTCGTAGCATTTATTCAAGCTCAGACTCTGGGATGCAGCAACGAACGCAGTAGTACAATATTCTGCGAGTGGGTATGCCCAGGCCGGGCATTTACAAGGAATAGAAAGATCAGGCCGGGCGTGGTGGCTCACGCCTGTAATCCCAACACTTTGGGAGGCTGAGGTGGGCGGATCACAAGGTCAGGAGATCCAGACCATCCTGGCTAATATGGTGAAACCCTGTCTCTACTAAAAATACAAAAATTAGCCAGGCATGGTGGTGTGCACCTGTAGTCCCAGATACTCAGGAGGCTGAGGCAGGAGAATCACTTGAACCCAGGAAGCAGAGGTTGCAGTGAGCCGAGATCGCGCCACTGCACTCCAGCCTGGGCTACAGAAGGAGATTCCATCTCAAAAAAAAAAAAAAAAAAAAGAATCAACAGAGAAGCCAGGCGCAGTGGTTCACACCTGCAATCCCAGCACTTTGGGAGGCCGAGGCAGGAGATTGAGACCATCCTGGCCAACATGGTGAAACCCTTTCTCTAGTAAAAATACAAAATTTAGCTGGACATGGTGGTGTGTGCCTGTAGTCCCAGCTACTAGGGAGGCTGAGGCAGGAGAATCGCTTGAACCAGGGAGTCAGACGTTGCAGTGAGCTGAGATTGTACCTCTGCACTCCAGCCTCGTGACAGAGCAAGACTCTGTCTCAAAAAAAAAAAAAAAAAAAGACATTAGGAGTCTCTGACATTACAATTTGGTAGGCTGAGTCTTTGTGTTGTGTGTAAGTTACATTTTTGAAAAGAGATTCAGCTCAAACCTTTGCAGATCCTTGAACTAACAAGTTTGCAAATCGACAGGTCCGTTGTCTCTGAGCAAAAGATCTGCCTACTCACATGTATTTGGATTTTACCTGATTTTTAAAATTCTTCTTCACCTCAGTGTTAACGTCGTTCATTGGTAACTCTTGAAAATGGCCTCTTAATTATTTACCTCCTTTTGGACCATTGCCCAGAAGCCTTGCCTCTTCTTTAGAGAGTGGAGTTCACTCCTCCTCACCAAGCCAGAGCTTCTGGAATTTAACTTGGGGAGACTCACACCCTCAACCCGGGCGCCAATCGGGGCAGAAGGGTCCTGCTTCTTACCAATTCTGTAAGAGAGACTCGGCGTGTAGAGAAGGCGACAGCTTTTCAAGAGCCGCTCACAGATCACTGAGTTCCTCAGAGGTGGGGAGCAGGCAACTCACTCTCAGCCATGGTTTCTGCTTGACATGCGCAAAACAGGGTGGCCCACTCCGAACAAGTTTGTGCCAGAGGTACATTCAGGGTACATGCTTTTGAAACACAGAAAACGGCTCTAGACTTTGCAATAACAGGATTTCCAGGAGGGCGCAAAGCTAGAGGGGTCCGTGCCGCCCGCCTCCCCCCAGCAAGAGAGGCTGTCCCCAGAATCAGGCCGCGGGTGACAGCCGAAGGAGGATGGCGGCCCTTCTCCCGAGTAGGGATCTCCCTGACACGTTCCTCCTGGATCTGCGTGAGTTTTCTTCAGCTCCAGGAAGAGATCTGCAAAACCTTGGAATCCAGGACCGTTTCCCCCTCCTCCATTTTCTGCAAAGGGCGCAGGCGCCTGGGGGGGGCGGGGGGCGGGTAGCCTGTGGTCTCCATAGCAACGGTCGGACGCGCTGCTGGCTACTGGCTCCGACTGCGCCTGCGCGGCTGGTCCCGCGGGCTCTCTCTGCTGGCGGAAGATGTTTGTGGGTCTTTGAGACCCTTCCTCACTTAGAAATTACTCTTATCTACTCAAATGATACCCATTCACATATTCAGGTGTTACCCGCACACTCTCAGATATTACCCACAACTACTTTCAATTATACGCGGATGCCACCCACACACTCTAATGCTACCCACACTCACTAATATGTATTCAAGTAACCCAAATGTTACCCGCACCTACTCAAATAGCTACTATGAGAGTCACGGGCAAAGTTTTGGTCTATTTATTCCCCTTCTGTATCCCCAGTGCCTGGCACACTGTAGGTCCTCAGGAAATTTTGTTGGTTGCATGGATACATGGATGAACGAGCAATCCACACTCAACCAGATTTTATGATCATTCAGCTGTTACCCACATGTACTCAAATGCTACCTACGCTCACTCCGATGTCTCCAAGTAATTCAAATATTACCCACTTACTCTGAGTGCCATGAAGGCAGGGATTTTTATTGAGTTTACTCCCTTCCATATCCCCAGCTCCTAGAACAGTACCTGGAACATAGTAGGTATGCAATAAATATCTGTAGGATGAATAAATGAGCCATGGGCACCCAGACGTTAACTACACTCACTCAGATGTAACCCACAAGTTAGTTAACTCAGATAAAGATATCCACCTCTTTCGCACTAGTCAGATGTTACCTGTGCTATCCAAATGATACCCATTCTTACTCCAAAGTTACCCACTCACTAGAGTCATTCCCACCCTCCCTTGCATTACCCACACTCACTCGCACTCCTTAAACGTACTGAGGTGGTACCTACCCTCCCACAGTCATCACTCACACCCCCTCAGACACTCCCCACGCCCACCCGATGCCACCACCTCACAGCTTCTTGTCTGAGGCGTGATGCCGCCGGCGGTTTCTCTTGTTCTTCCTTTTGCCCCTCTTGCCATCTCCAGCCTTGCTCTCCTTCTCGGAGGAGTCCAGAGGTGGCACCGCGTCCATCCGGACGGTGGCCCCAGCCTCCGGCTTCTGCCCCAGCCCAGGCACACAGCACTTTCTTGCAGGCAGCTCTCTGGGGCCTGTGGCTGGGGGACACAGTTCCTGCCTCAGGACCCGGGCCATATCCTCCACCGTCCTGCCCTCGCTCTGCAGAAAGAGGTTCAACTTGGTCAGGAATTCGATGTCCTGCTTCCGGGGCATGTAGACCACTCTCCACACACCGCCCTTGCCCTTGATCTCCCTGGGGACCACGGCGTAATTGATGTCCTCCGTCAGCTGAATGATGGCCGCCTTGGATTTATCTTCTTCCAGATAGGCCTTCCCAGCCACTTCGAACTTGCCTAGAGGTTTGAGGGGCAGCCGAATAATCTCTTCGAATTCCTCGTGGTTGCAGTCCTCTGGGATCCCCAGGATCATCAGGGACTTGTAACTGTCCACCTCCAGGGCCTTGCACCCGTGCTCCAACAGTGCAATGTCCTTCACCCCGAACAGCATCTTGCCCAACTCTTTGAGGCAGCAGTATGCCCGCTGGTGGACACCTGAGCTGCCTCGGGAATCCACGAAATTATCCAGGATGCCGCGATTCCTTCCCAAAGGCTACGAGAGAGTGAGGCCTCAGGGGCCGGAGGCTGCTCCCAGGACCCCTTCGTCCAGCTCAGTGAAGGATGCCCCCAGCCCCTGCCTGCAGGGCTGTGCAACGTCGGGGCTTCTGTGGCTCCCTCTGAGTGGGCTCGAAGATTCCCAGGGACTTACGAGTGCTGGAGAAGCAGAAGGCCGTGTTTGCCACCTGACTCGTGGCTCCCGGGTCCTGGGCAAGGCTGCACCAAGGAGGGTCTGAAGATGATGCTTCCCCTTTCTTGGCGTGGCCTCCAAAGGTCTCGCAGGCCCCAACAGTCTCTCCGGATCTGGGACTGCTGATCTCCCTGGGGCAACAGCCAACGGAGTGTCGTAGGCGGGGCCCTGGCAGGCAGGGAGGCGCGTCCCTCACCGCTGGCCCAGAGGTTGCCCTCAGTGCCCTGTGGCGGGACTAGGACGAGGAGGTGGCCGCTGCACTTGCTCCCGCAGTGACGTCACCACCTCCTTCCGCTCTGCGGCCTGGCGGTCTCCATGGCAACCGCTGGAGCATCGCCTCTGCCATTGGCCGACTGGCCGCATTGAAATCAAGAGTCTGAGGGGGTCATTCGGAGGTGAGGGGTCGGCCACCAGCCATCAGAAGCGCCCGCGATTCTCCTTTGAATAATAGCTGATTCCAGGGGTGAGGGGACAGCGAATGTACAAGAGGCACCCGGGGCATCTTTTGGGGTCAGAAAGTAAGGAAGTGCTTAAAAAAAAAAAAGATGAGAACACCTGGAAAGACACAGGAACCAGCCTGAAAGGCTCCCACTGGCCAACCCTAGGACAATTTGAGCATCAACGTTAAAAATGAAAGTAACAGATTATAACCCTTTGAATAAAATTAGAATCTATGAGTTGATGTAGATATAAGTACATGAATGCAAAGTTTGGTGAGGAATGTGAACAATCACGTTGTCTCCAAGTACCTGCCCATATAATACTCATCAAAGGGAACAAGTGTGTCTTTACAGTGGAATGTTCTTGCATGTAGGACACACACATACTATAATATTCAGAGCAATATGACTATTTACACTCAAAATGCTTCAGGGGAGAAAACATTCTTTTTTTTTTTTTTTTGAGATGAAGTCTCCCTCTGTTGCCCAGGCGAGAGTGCAGTGGCCCGATCTCGGCTCACTGCAACCTCTGCCTCCCCAGTTCAAGTGATTCTCTTGCCTCAGCCTCCCAGGTAGCTGGGATCACAGGCATGCGCCACCATGCTCAGCTAATTTTTGTATTTTTAGTAGAGATGCAGTTTCACCATGTCGGCCAGGCTGGTCTTGAACTCCCAACCTCAGGTGATCCGTCCACCTCGGCCTCCCAAAATGCTAGGATTACAGGCCAGAGCCATCACACCTGGCTGTGAAAACATTCTTTATACTATATTTGCAACTCTTCTGTAGGTTTATGGTTGTTTCAAATAAATGTTTAAAAATAAATAAGAAATGTCTCCCCCATGTGATGACATCCACAATGTCTATTCCTCTCCTCCCCAGTCCCCATTAATAAAGCCAAAACATTTGGGTTAGGTCGACACCCTTTATACCCCCAGTTCCAGGGGTAAGCCCTGATTGGCTTGAACCAATTAGCATAATCTCACCTCCTTGCCACAGTGATTGGTTCAGAAATGGTCACCCAGGTAACCTGGACAAAAAGCAATTAGTGCCTAATATGCCCCTCTTCTCTGAGACTGATTAAAGGTTAGATACGTGAACTCAGTAAGTCCAATCATAATGAAGGTAAGGATTTCTGCAACTGGTAAGAGGAGGAAGACTCTCTCTTTCCTCCTAGACATGAAAGACTAAGTATAGGCGCTGCAGGAGGCTGTCTTGGAAGCATGACAAACTCTTTCTCTCTCTCTTTCTTTCTTTGACAAACTCTTTCTCTCTTTCTTTCCTTCCTTCCTTCCTTCTTCCTTCCTTTCTTTCTTTCTTTATTTCCTTCCTTCCTTGTTTTTCTTCCCTCCCTCCCTCCCTGCCTCCTTTCTTTCTTCCTTCCCTCCTTTCTTTTTTTCTTTTCCTCTCTCTCTTTCTTTCTTTTCTTTTCTTTCTCTCTCTCTCTTTCTCCTTCCTTCCTTTCTTCCTTCCTTCCTTCCTTCCTTTCTTTCTTTCCTTCTTTCTTTCTTTCTTTTTCGACAGTCCTCCTCTGTCGCCCAGGCTGGAGTGCAATGGCACGATCTCGACTCACCGCAACCTCCGCCTCCCGGGTTCAAGCCATTCTGCTGCCTCAGCCTCCCTAGTAGCTGGGATTACAGGCATACACCACCACACCCGGCTAATTTTGTGTTTTTAGTAGAGACAGGGTTTCGCCCTGTTGGTCAGGCTGGTCTCGAACTCCTGACCTCAGGTGGTTCACCCACCTTGGCCTCCCAAAGTGCTGGGATTACAGGCATGAGCCACCGTACCTGGCCAATACTAGATATTATCAGGCTTTTTCAGTTTGGATATTCTGGTATGTATCTCATCAGAGTAATCTTCTGTGTGAAATCTTGTGTTTTACATTTGAATATTCCTGATAACCAATGAAATTGAGAATTTATTTTCAGATACTTATTGGCCATTTGGATATTCTGTTTTGTGAAGAGTCTGCTAAAGTCTTTCACTTGTTATTCTATTGGATTGTCATCTTTTTTCTTATTGAATTGTAATTTTTCTTTCTTTCTTTCTTTCTTTTTTGAAACAGGGTCTCATTCTGTCACCCAGGCTGCAGTGCAGTGGCCCAATCATAGCTCACTGCAGCCTCAGACTCCTGAACTCAAGTGATCCTCCCACCTCAGGCTCCTGAGTAGCTGGAACTACAGGCATATGTCACCACGCCTAGCTAACTTAAAAAAATTTTTTTTGTAGAGATGGCGTCTTACCATGTTGCCCAGGCTGGTCCTGAAATCCCAGACTCAAGCAATCCTCTCACCTCTGCCTCCCAAAGTAATGGGATTATAGGCATGAGCCACTGTGCATGGCTGTAATTTTTTTTTTTTTTTGAGATGGAGTCTCGCTCTGTCACCCAGGCTGGAGTGCAGTGGCGTGATCTCGGCTCACTGCAACTTCCACCTCCTGGGTTAAGCAATTCTCTGCCTCAGCCTCCCGAGTAGCTGGGATTACAGGCACCCACCACCACACCCAGCTAATTTTTGTATTTTTAGTACAGATGGGGTTTTATCATCTTGGCCAGTCTGGTCTTGAACTTCTGACCTCATGATCCACCCGTCTCGGCCTGCCAAAGTGCTGGGATTACAGGCGGGGCCACCGTGCCTGACCTTTATTTTTTTTATTTTATTTTTTTAGACAGGATCTGGCTCAGTCGCCCAGGCTGGAGTGCAGTAGCACGATCTTGGCTCACTGCAACCTCCACCTCCCAAGCTCAAGGGATCCTCCCACCTTAGCCTCCTCAGTAGAGCTGGGATTACAGGCGCACGCCACCACACCTAGCTAATTTTTGTATTTTTTGTAGAGCTAGGGTCTCGCTAGGTTGCCCAGGCTGGTCTCAAACTCCTGAGTTCAAGTGATCTGCCCACCTGAGCATCCCTCGGTGCTGGGATTCCAGGCATGAGCCACTGCACCTGGTCCCCAGTTGTAATTCTTTATATATGTTGGACATTATCAGGATTGTTTTAAGCTGATTTGAGTTTTATTTTCTGTAAGTTGCATCCCAAAAGACAGCTTAACTACCACAGAAAGACTCATGAGTTTGCCACACACAACATTTTGTTTTGTCTTTTTCACGTCTCATAATTGTTACGGCCATAAGCTGATTCTTTTTTACAACAGAGGCAGTACAGTAGGTTTATTACCTACTGAGAAACTTCTCTCTCTCAATTTTTTTGTTTTGTTTTGTTTTGGGGGGGGACAAAGTCTCTGTCACTCAGACTGGAGTGCAGTGGCGCGATCTCAGCTCACTGCAATCTCCACCTCCCTGGTTCAAGCAATCCTCCTACCTCAGCCTCCCGAGTAGCTGGGATTACAGGCATGCCACCAAGCCCGGCTAATTTTTGTATTTTAGTAGAGACTGGGTTTCACTGTGTTGGTCAGGCTGGTCTTGAACTCCTGGCCTCAAGTGATCCTCCCACCTCAGCCTCCCAAAGTGGTGGGATTGCTGGCGTGAGCCACTGCGCCCGGTTGTCTCTCTCAAATTTCAAAGACACTTCAATTCTCAGTGCCTCCTCCTTTGAGTCCTCCTGGGAGCAGACTGGAGACTGGACAGGTAGACTGCTTGATCTTGAGGGCAGGACTAGCAGGGATCAGGAACTGACCTAGAATGTGACAAGTCCATCTAACTGGGAATCAACTTAACTCCATATTTCACCTCTCTGTGACACATTGCACTCAGCACTTTGCAATGGCACCCCTGGCATCCATGCGTGCCAGCACTGAATGGCTAGCGTGGGTATGTCACTGAGCATGTGGGCAGTGTCTCAGGAAAAGTGGGGAGTGTTACGATGACCTTGGGTAATGCCTTGGGGAAGGTCCGTTTGTTAGAAGAATATGTTTAAATCAGAGGCCACAGATTAGAAGCCTAAACAGTGGAAATGGGGCTTCAGATATGCTTTATTTGTTCAACTCTACGTTTCAAAAATTTGAGGCTGGGCATGGTGGTTCACACCCTGTGCCACCAACACTTTGGGAGGCCGAGGCAGGAGAATCGCTTGAGCCTAGGAGTTTGAGACCAACCTGGGCAACATAGTAAGACCTTGTCTCTACAAAAAAATCAAAAAATTAGCCAGGCATGGTGCCTGTGATCCCAGCTACTTTGGGGAGCTGCGGTGGGAGGATTGGTTGAGTCCAGGAGGTGGAGGCTACAGTGAGTCATGATTGTGCCACTGCACTCCGGCTTAGGGGACATAGAATTTGTCTCAAAAAAAAAGAAAATGATGTTGGCCGGGCATGGTGGCTCACCCTTGTAATCCCAGCACTTAGGCAGGCTGAGGCGGGAGGATCACTTGAGGTCAGGAGTTCAAGACCAGCCTGACCAACATGGTGAAACCCAGTCTCTACCAAAAAATACAAAAATTAGCCAGGCATGGTGGCACACGCCTGTAATCTCAGTTACTCGGGAGGCTGAGGTAGGAGAATCACTTGAACCTAGAGGCAGAGGCTGCAGTGAGCCAAAATGACCCCACTGCACTCCAGCCTGGGCAATAGAGGGAGACTCTGTCTCAAAGAAAAAAAAAATGATATTGCTAATAATGATACTACCACAAATACTACTACTACTAAGGTTGGTTTTAACATTCATTGGTTGGCATTATGTATCAGTCAGCATAGGTTAGATTACAGAGCAGGAACAAGTAATGGGGAATTGGAAATAATAGAAACACAGTAAAGTCCACCACAAGCCCAGACAATGTGCACCGCACCAGGTTCAGCTCTGTACACATTGTTTCATTTCACAACAACCTTATGACATGGGCACTTTTTTTTTTTTTGAGACGGCGTCTAGCTCTGTCACCCAGGCTGGAGTGCAGTGGCACGATCTCGGCTCACTGCAAGCTCCGCCTCCCGGGTTCATGCCATTCTCCTGCCTCAGCCTCCCGAGTAGCTGGGACTACAGGCTCCTGCCACTATGCCCGGCTAATTTTTTTGTATTTTTAGTAGAGATGGGGTTTCACCGTGTTAGCCAGGATGGTCTCGATCTCCTGACCTCGTGATCTGCCCATCTTGGCCTCCCAAAGTGCTGGGATTACAGGAGTGAGCCACCGCGCCAGGCCTGATGACTCCGGTTTTATATTCAGGAAAACTGAAGATCAGAGAGGTTAATTCACTTACCTAAGGTCACACAGCCAGTGAATGGCAAAGCTAGACTTCCCGCCTCAGCACCCTGACTCTTGGGCGCACAGATTTAACATTATACAATACCATGGAGTTCCCTGAGAAAGGGGTCCCATATTGTGTCACGTGGCTTAGTTCCTGTTCCATCGTGAAGTTTCTGGATGACAGTTCCCTCTCTCGGCTGTATGCTGATTTTGTTCAGTGCCAGTTTAGCTAAGCTGGGCCTGTGTGTCCTAGAATAGCTTTCTGCAGGTGGCTGTTGGTTAGAGTTGTCTAAAAGAGAAATGTGCATTAGATTTACACAGCGGCTGGTGCTGTGAGAAGGTCTGCACAGGGTACGGGTCCCACATGGCTCATGCATTTCGTGACTGGTCTGTGGGCTCACCTTGTTGGCTTGGGGCAGCCTCTGGGACTCCACCTGCTCCTGCCGGTCTCCTTTTCAGCGTCGGTGAACTTGGGGCCAGCACCCACCGGAGCAGCTCTGTGGGGGCGAAGGGCACCAGCTTCCCCTGCAGGTCAAGCGTGGAATTGAGGTTGAAGGTGGGAAAAGAGACGTTGGTGGGGGGCGGGGGTTCCAGTTTGTCTTCAAGGATTCTAATTATTATTATTTTTTTTTGAGACGGAATCTCGCTCTGTTGCCCAGGCTGGACTGCAATGGCGCCATCTCTGCTCACTGCAACCTCCACCTCCTGGGTTCAAGTGATTCTCCGGCCTCAGCCTCCTGAGTAGCTGGGATTACAGGCACCCACCATCATGCCCGGCTAATTTTTGTATTTTCGTAGAGATGAGGTTTCACCATGTTGGCCAGGCTTGTCTCAAACTCCTGACTTCAAATGATCCGCCTGCCTCGACTTCCAAAAATGCTGGGATTGCAGGAATGAGCCACCGCACCTGGCCTAGATTGTCCTTGTAGGTTCCAATTTGTCCTCCCTGTCCCGGTTCAGTTTCTAAATTGCCCAGCAGACTGACCTACAGAGACTTAAAACCCAATACTAGTCACAGAAAAAAAAACTTTGATACACTCCTCCTCCAGCAACCCTAGCGCTCCCTGGATAGTAACTTTTTTTTTTTTTTTTTTGTAAATAAGGGTCTCTCTATGTTGCCCAGGCTGGTATCGAACTCCTGAGTTCAAGTGATTCTCCCACCTCGGCCTCCCAAAGTGTTGGGATTACAGGCATGAGCCACCACGCCCAGCCTCAGTAACTTTTAAACAAGATCCTGCCAACCCTATACTATTATTATTATTTTGCCATCACGAATATAGTTTATTTTTTAATTTTTAATTTTGAATTGTGTGGGTACATGGTCGCTGTATATATGTATGGGGTACATGAGATATTTGATACAGGCACGCAATGAGAAATAATCGCATTGTGGAGAATGAGGTCACCATCCCCTTAAGAACTTTGTGTGACAAACAATCCAATTACATTCATTTAGCTATTTTGAAATGTACTATTATTATTAACAATAATCATCCTGTTGTGCTATCAGATAGTATGTCTTATTCATTCTTTCTACTTGTGTTGTGTATTGTACCCATTAACCATCCCCACCTCCCCCATCCATCCCCCCAACGACCCTTCCCAGCCTCTGGTAACCTTCTGTCTATATGTTCAACTGTTTTGTTTTGTTTTGTTTTGTTTTGTTTTGAGAGGGAGTCTCACTCTGTCGCCCAGGCTGGAGTGTAATGGTGCGATCTTGGCTCACTGTAACCTCTGCCTCCCAGGTTCAAGTGATTCTCATGCCTCAGCCTCCCTAGCAGCTGAGATTACAGGCATGCGCCACCAAGCCTGGCTAATTTTTGTATTTTTAGTAGAGATGGGGTTTCACCATGTCAGCCAGGCTGGTCTGGAACTCCTGACCTCAACTGCAACCTCAGCACCCACCTCGGCCTCCCAGAGTGCTGAGATTATAGGCATGAGCCACCGTGCCTGTCCTCATTCAATTGTTTTGATTATTTTAATTCCCACAAATAAATGAGAACATGCAGTTTGTCTTTCTGTGCCTGGCTTATTTCACTTAACATAATGACCTCCAGTTCCATCCATGTTTTTGCAAATGGCAGGATCTCATTCTTTTTCATGGCTGAATAGTACTCCATTGTGTATAAGCAACACATTTTCTGTATCCATTCTTCTGTTGATGGACACTCAGGTTGTTTCCTAATCTTCGCTGTCGTGGACAGTGCTGCAACAAACATGGGAGTGCAGAGATCTCCTTAAGCTACTGATTTCCTGTCTTTTGGGTATATACCCAGCAGTGGGATGGCAGGATCAATTTTTAGCTTAATTTTTAGTTTTGAGGAACCTCCAAATTATTCTCCATAGTGGTTGTACTAATTTACATTCCCACCAACAGAGTATGAGGATTCCCTTTTCTCCACCAGCATTTGTTCTTTGCTGTCTTTTGGATATAAGCTTTTTTTTTTTGAGACGGAGTTTCACTCTTATTGCCAAGGCTGGAGTGCAATTGCGCAATTTTGGCTCACTGCAACCTCTGCCTCTCAGGTTTGAGCAATTCTCCTGCCTCAGCCTCATGAGTAGCTGGGATTACAGGCGTGCGCCACCACGCCTGGCTAATTTTTTGTATTTTTGGTAGAGAAGACATTTCTCCATGTTGGTCAGGCTGGTCGTGAACTCCCGACCTCAGGTGATCTGCCCGCCTCAGCCTCCCAAAGTGCTGGGATTACAGGCGTCAGCCATCGCATCTGACCGGATATAAGCTATTTTAACTGGGGTGAGATGATATCTTTATCTTGTTTTAGTTTTGACCACCATCCCTTTCTGGGTCCTCACCTCCCCCAGATTCACCCACAATTGTCTAAGATCCAATCACATAACGTTTCTTATCCCGTGTGGCTCATAGACCTCCTTCTGTTTAACACCGACCGATCCTGAACAACCATGACTCTTCCTTTATAAACATCAGTTGCACTAACATATTACTTTTCAGGTTTTCCAATAGAGAGAAAACAAGGGAAATGTGCCCTCTCATTTAGGGGTTTTAGGAACCAGCTCTTCCACAGAGATTTCTTTTAAGTCTAATTTCGTCATAAAAAATTTTGCATTCGAGCCGGGCATGGTGGCTCACACCTGTAATCCCAGCACTTTGGGAGGCCGAGGCGGGTGGATTACCCGAGGTCAGGAGTTCGAGACCACCCTGGCCAACATGACGAAACCCCATCTCTGGTAAAAATACAAAAATTAGCCGGGTGTGTTGGCACACACCAGTAATCCCAGCTACTTGGGAGACTGAGGCAGGAGAATCACTTGAACCTGGCAGGTGGAGGTTGCAGTGAGCTGAGATCGCACCACTGCCCTCCAGCCTGGGTGATAGAGTGAGACTCTGTCTCAAAAAAAAAAAAAAAAAAAAATCACATTCGACTCCATGACATGACCATTTTAATACAAAGATGAGTTTTCCTTCCAAAGATGAAGTAAAATTGTTGGTCCAAAATATTTGCCACGAGTTTATGAATCCTTTACACTCCACTGCATATCCCTGGGCTTATGCATGTTCCAAATTGAGAAGCAAGGGAAGAGAACGGTTCATTCATTTGATCCACCAAGATTTACTGAGAAGTGTCCTTGTTCTAGGCTTGGGTAACGTGCTGGGCATACTTGAGTGAGTGAGACAGGCTCTGCTTTGAGGAGCTCAGTCTAGTGGTTACGACAGGCTAGCTCAGTCTGTTTACAGGCAGGGAGAGAAGCCCTATAATTACCACGATGTGTTCCGAACCTGGTGTGGGGTGTAGAATACAGAATATATCAAGTGGGCTTAGTTTTCCTGGAACATGTTTTGCTAGAGTTTAAAGAGAGAACCGCATAAAGTCCTTTGGAGGCCCTGAGATGCCTGACTGACATCATTATTGTATGAGTAAACTTTTTATTAATTCACTCTTCAACGTCTCTGATTAATTCTCCATAAAGGAATTCATCTGTCTGGTCTCATCCGGGAAGGCTCCCCGCAGAAGGTGACATTTGAGAGAAATCTTGATGGATGCATATAATAACCACAAATAATACTATTTTAAAAAGTAGTAACTGCTAACTTTTGCATAGGGCATACTAAAATATTCTAAGCCTTCCATGTGTACTAAGTCAGCTAATTTTTACAACAGTCCATGAGTTAGATGTTTTATTGATTCAATCATTTATTCATTCAACAAGTATTTATTGAATAGTTCCTGTATCTTATAGTCAGGAAAATTGAGGACCAGAGAGGTTAAATCACTTATCTGGGGCCACACAGCTAGTGAGTTTTTTTTTTTTTTTTGAGATAGGTCTTGCTCTGTTACCCAGGCTGGAATGCAGTGGCGCAGTCATGGCTCACTGCAGCCTCAACCTCCCAGGCTCAAGCAATCTTCCCACCTCAGCCTCCTGAGTAACCGGGACTATAGAAGCATGCCACCACACCTAGCTAACTTAATTTTTTTTTTTTTTTTTGTAGAGACAGAGTCTCACTATGTTGCCCAGGCTGGTCTCAAACTCCTGAACTCAAGCAATCCTCCTGACTCAGTCTCTCAAAGTGCTGGTATTACAGGTATGAGCCACTGTGCCTTGCCAAATGAGTTTTCTTTCTT
>NW_026652404.1:36066-54937 GCF_009828535.3 Hylobates moloch | reverse complement strand
TTTTTTTTTTTTTTTTTTTGAGATGGAGCCTCGCTCTCTGTCACCCAGGCTGGAGTGCAATGGCGTGATCTCAGCTCACTGCAACCTCCACCTCCCAGGTTCAAATGATTCTCCTGCTTCAGCCTCCTGAGTAGCTGGAATTACAGGTCCCCACCACTACGCCCGGCTAATTTTTGTATTTTTGGTAGAGAGGGGGGTTTCACCATGTTGGCCAGGCTGGTCTCGAACTCCTGAGCTTAAGTGATCCACCCACCTCGACCTCCCAAAGTGCTAGGATTACAGGCATGAGCCACCGCTCCTGGACGATGGTGTTTTTTTTTTTTTAAATAATTTATTTATATTTATTTATTATTATTATTTTATTTTTGAGATGGAGTCTCACTTTGTTGCCCAGGCTGGAGTGCAGTGGTGCGATCTTGGCTCACTGCAACCTCTGCTTCCCAGGTTGAAGCGATTCTCCTGCCTCAGCCTCCTGAGTAGATGGTATTACAGGCATGAGCCACCACGCCTGGCTAATTTCTTTGTATTTTTGGTAGAGTCGAGGTTTCACCATGTTGGCCAGGCTGGTCTTAAACTCCTGACCTCAAGTGATCCACTTGCCTCAGCCTCCCAAAGTGCTGGGATTGCAGGCGTGAGCCACCGCGCCCGGCCTTGGCTAAGTTACTTGTTGGTTGGAGTCTAGGCTCTGGAGATAGACAGCAATGAATGAGATGGACAAAATCCCCTAATTTCCAAAAGCTGACACTGTATTGGGCTGACAGAGCAGGGACAAATAAATAAGATATATAATATGTCATGTGGTGATCAGGATTGGTTATGGGGAAAAATAAAGCAGGAAAGACAGAGAAGGGCCAGACGCGGGGACTCACACCTGTAATACCAGCACTTTAAGAGGCCAAGGCAGGAGGACTGCTTGAGCCCAGGAGTTTGAGACCAGACTGGGCAACAAAGTGAGACCCCATCTCTAAAAAAAAAATTAGCCGGGTGTGGTGGCACACACCTGTGGTCCCAGGTACTCGGGAAGCTGAGGTGGAAGGGTTCCTGGAACCTGGGAGTTCGAGGCTGCAGTGAGCTATGATTATACCACTGTGTTCCAGCCTGGGAGACAGAGTGAGATCCCATCTCAAAAGAAAAAATTAAATTAAATTAAAAAGACAGAGAGAGGGCCGGGCACGGTGGCTCAATGCCTGTAATCACAGCACTTTGGGAGGCCGAGGTGGGCGGATCACGAGGTCAGGAGATTGAGACCATCCTGTCTAACACGATGAAACCCCGTCTCTACTAAAAATACAAAAAATTAGCCAGGCGTGGTGTCGGGCGCCTGTAGTCCCAGCTACTAGGGAGGCTGAGGCAGGAGAATGGCGTGAACCCGGTAGGCGGAGCTTGCAGTGAGCCAAGATCATGCCACTGCACTCCAGCCTGGGCGACACACCGAGACTCTGTCTCAAAAAAAAAAAAAAGAGAGAGAGAGAGCGAGAGAGACAGGCATAGAGAGTGTGTATTGGGAGAGGATGTTATAATTTACAGTGTGCCAAGTAAAGGTTTCATGGAGGTGACATTTTGAGCAAAGACCTGAAGGAGGTAAGAGAGCCACCTCATGAATATGTGAGGGAACTGTGTTCCAAGCAGAAAGAACAGTCAGTGTGCCGGGCATGGCAGCTCACGCCTGTAATCCCAGCACTTCGGGAGGCCAAGGCGGGTGGATTGCCTGAGCTCAGGAGTTCAAGACCAGCTGGGCAACATGGTGAAACCCTGTCTCTACTAAAATACAAAAAATTAGCCGGGTGTAGTGGTGTGTGCCTGTAATCCCAGCTACTCGGGAGGCTGAGGCAGCAGAATTGCTTGAACTTTTAAGAAAACGCCACTGTACTCCAGCCTGGGCAACAGAGTGAGACTCCGTCTCAAAAAAAAAAAAAAAATACAAGTCGGTGCAAAGGCCCTGAGGCTGGAGCTTGCCTGGTGTATTTGAAGAACAGCAGAAACCAGTGGTGCCTGGCTGCAGAGGGAGCAAGGGAGTGTTGAGAAGAAAGCCCAAGAAAAAGCAGGCTGCGCGAGAGAGGAGGTGACAGCCAGATCTTACAAGACCTCAAAGCTCCTGGTGGGGACTTGGGACTTTTCTCTGGGTGAGATGGAACACCCAAGGTGGGGAGGTTTGATGAGATAACTGAGGGCCAGGGCGTTATAGGAGTTTGCCAGTCAGGAACAATGTTGCAGTAGGAGGATGTAGGTTTCTGGGAGTCGAAAAGGAACAATTAATCCTTCACACAGCAAATATACGTATTTATACATTTAACTCTGGCTCTGTTCCAAACCTTGTGTTAACAGTGAGCCCAATAGATATTAATACAAATAAAATGTAATGCCAGGAATTTAGCCACTCATAACTTACATGAGTTACGAACTTTTTTTTTTTGAGACAGGGTCTCTCTCTGTCACCCAGGCTGGAGTGCAGTGGCATCATCTTGGCTCATTGCAACCTCTGCCTCCTGGGTTCAAGCGATTCTCCTGCCTCAACCTCCCAAGTAGCTGGGATTACAGGAGCACACAACCACACCCAGCTAATTTTTGTATTAGCTGGGTGTTTTTTTTTTTGAGACGGAATCTCGCTCTGTCGCCCAGGCTGGAGTGCAGTGGCGCAATCTTGGCTCACTGCAAGCTCCGCCTCCCGGGTTCACGCCATTCTCCTGCCTCAGCCTCTCCGAGTAGCTGGGACTACAGGCGCCCGCCACCGCGCCCGGCTAATTTTTTGTATTTTTAGTAGAGACGGGGTTTCACCGTGGTCTCGATCTCCTGACCTCGTGATCCGCCCGCCTCGGCCTCCCAAAGTGCTGGGATTACAAGCGTGAGCCACCGTGCCCGGCTAATTTTTGTATTTTTAGTAGAGATGGGGTCTCAACATGTTGCCCAGGCTGGTCACGAACTCCTGACCTCAGGCGATACACTTGTCTCGGCCTCTCAAAGTGCTGGGATTACAGGTGTGAGCCACCACGCCCTGCCTAAGGTGTCGTTTTTGACATTTAAATCTGCCATCTAGGCTGGGGATGGTGGTGCACGCCTGTAATCCCAGCTACTTGGGAGGCTGAGGCAGGAGAATCACCTCCACCCAGGAGGTGGAGGTTGCAGTGAGCCGAGATGACGCCACTGCACTCCAGCCTGAGAGACAGAGTAAGACTCTCTCTCAAAAAATAAATAAATAAATAATAAATCTCCAATCTACCTCTAACTTTATACCTTTCCAGATGGCTATTGAGTGTCTTAGTTTTATGGAGAAAAGTCCATCTCGTTTTCAATGATATGAAATTCCACTGTTAAGATGTAAATTCCCGGCTGGGCGCGGTGGCTCATGCCTGTAATCCCAGCACTTTGGGAGGCCAAGGTGGGCGGATCATGAGGTCAGGAGATCGAGACCATCCTGGCTAACACAGTGAAACCCCGTCTCTACTAAAAATACATAAAATTAGCCAGGTGTGGTGGCGTGTGCCTGTAATCCCAGCTACTTGGGAGGCTTAGGCAGGAGAATAGCTTGAATCTGGGAGGCAGAGGTTTCAGTGAGCCAAGATCGTGCCACTGCACTCCAGCCTGGGTGACAGACCAAGACTCCGTCTCAGATAAAAAAAAAAAAAAAAGATGTAAATTCCCACATGTATTTCTGGCTCCTCTAATCTGTCCCTTTTAACCAGTTGTCTGTCCATTTATGGGCCAGCTCCAAACTGTTTGAAAACTATACTTTTATGATGAGTTTTCAAATGCAGAAGTGCTGGTTTCCTCTTACTTTTTCAGAAATGTTCTGGATCTTTTCACATTTTTTTTTTTCTGTTGAACCTCAGAATCAACCTGCCTAACTTTAAAAGAGACTTCTAGTGTTTTAAATGAGGCTAGATTAAATTCATAGATTCGGGGGGAAACTAGGTTCAACTTTTTAATACTGGATCTTCCCAAATATTCAAATCTTGTATGCTCAGCCCTAGCAGCAGTTTCAAATTTTTTGAACTAGATCCTGTGCCATTTTTGATAAGCTCATTCCAAGATATTTTTATTATCTTTTAATTCTTGCTTGAGTAAATGCAATGTTCTTTTCTTCTGCTTGTTTTCTAAGCCAGTTTTCTGTATACTGGCACTTGTTTAGGTTGAGGATATTAATTTTGCAACCCCAGAGCCCCCTTGCTCAATTCTCATTTCTTCCAATAGTTTATGGGTTCTCTTTCAAAGTATACAGTCACATTGAGGCAGGAGAATAGGGCCTGGAGGCAGGGAACCTAAGGCTGATTCACCCTGACTTCTAGAACTACATCGAAAGAAAAACCTCAACCTTCCAAGCTTAAGTAACGAAAGGACCAGGGGAGACTCCTGCAAACCCCAACCTTTTCTGTGGGGCAGATGGGAAATCGAAGGTACCTCTGATTGGTTGCAGAAAGCATAGGAGTGTAACTTCCTAACTTCACTTCAGCCTCTGATTGGTTGCTGTACACAACCACCGTCCACAACCAATCAGACTGATTGCAGGCAAGGTCTTTGTTTGCATAGAAGTGCAACTTCGTAACTTCACTTTAGCCTCTGATTGCTTGCTTTTTGCAACCTACCAGAATGATTGCAGACCACCACTTCATTTACACGGGGTGAACACCAAGTGGCCAATGGGAGGGCCGGGTGCAGTGGCTCAAGCATGTAATCCCAGCACTTTAGGAGGCCAAGGCTGGCGGATCACCTGAGGTCAGGAGTTCCAGACCAGTCTGGCCAACATGGTGAAACCCCGTCTCTACCAAAAAATATACAAAAATTAGCCAGGCGTGGTGACAGACACCTGTAATCCCAGCTACTCGGGAGGCTGAGGCAGGAGAATTGCTTGAACCCGGGAGGCAGAGGTTGCAGTGAGCCAAGATTGCACCATTGCACTCCAGCCTGGGCGACAAGAGTGAGACTCCATCTCAAAATAAATAAATAAATAAAAATAAGCGGCCAATGGGAAACCTATGAGGTATTTGGACCTGAGAAGATTCTGTATCCGGGGCCCTTGAGCAGCCGCTGGGGCCTGCTCCCACACTGTGGTGTGTACTTTCACTTCTGATAAATCTCTGCTTTCCTTGCTTTGCTGTGCGTTTTGTCCAATTCTTTGCTCAAAACACCAAGAACCTAGACAACTTGCAGTCAAGACCCTCTGTCGATAACAACGTCATCTCTGAAGAACAGACACATTTCCTTTTTCTAAGGTTCATACTCTTCTTCTTTTTCCCTATATAATTACATGAGTCATGTTCCTTGAATCTCAGCCCAGTACTCAAGGTTTTTGCTTCCTGGCACAGGGCCTGGGGCCTCTGTCCATCCTTGAAATTGTTTATCATTTTCTGCTCCAAAACGGTTATACCCAAAGGTGCTTTACCGTGACTTTTTCTCAGGCTTGGAGGCATCACTCCATTGGGAGCTATTTCGGCAGGAAGCTTCTCTGACTGTCCTAGTTCTCATTCCAATAAACGTAAAAACAACAGTCATATTATAGGCATTGACATGCATTCTGAAGAGCCTTATATTCTGCTCAATAGCATGTTTGTTTTTTGTTTTGTTTTTTGTTGTTCTTTTGTTTTGTTTTGTTTTGGAGATGAAGTCTCGCTCTGTTGCCCAGGCTGGAGTGCAGTGGCGAGATCTAGGCTCACTGCAAGCTCTGCCTCCCGGGTTCTGGCCATTCTCCCGCCTCAGCCTCCCAAGTAGCTGGAACTACAGACACCTGCCACCACGCCCAGCTAATTTTTCATATTTTTAGTAGAGACAGGTTTTCACCGTGTTAGCCAGGATGGTCTCGATCTCCTGACCTCGTGATCCGCCCGCCTTGGCCTCCCAAAGTGCTGGGATTACAGGTGTGAGCCACTGCGCCCGGCATGTTTTTTGTTTTTGAGACGGAGCCTCGCTCTGTTGCACAGGCTGGAGCGCAGTGTCGTGATCTCGGCTCACTGCAATCTCTGCCTCTCAAGTTGAAGCAATTCTCCTGCCTCAGCCTCCCCAGTAGCTGGGATTACAGGTGTGTGCCACCACATCTGGCTAATTTTTGTATTTGTAGCAGACACGGGGTTTCACCATGCTGGCCGGGCTGGTCTCAAACTCTTGACCTCATGGAATCTGCCCACTTCGGTCTCCCAAAATACTAGGATTACAGGCGTGAGCCACTGTGCCTGGTCAATAGCATGTTAGAATTAAATGAGCCTTTTGGGAAAATTTAGGTGAGGGTAGGTTACCCAAAGACTATGCAGCCACGTTCAAACCTTTGGTGGTTTATGTATTCATTTAGAGATAGGGTCTCAATCCTGTCACCCAGGCTGGAGTGCCGTGGCATGATCATGGCTCACTGCAGCCTCGACCTCCTAGGCTTGGGTGATTCTTGTGGCCACCTCAGCCTTGTGAGTGGCTGGGACTACAGAGATGCACCACCTCGCCCAGCTAATTTTTTTTTTTTTTTTTGGTATTTTTGTATTTTTAGTAGAGACAGGGTTTTGCCATGTTGCCCAGGCTGATCTCAAACTCCTTGGCTTAAGCGATCTTCCTGCCTCAGCCTCCCAAAGTGTTGGGATTACAGGCATGAACCACCACACTCAGCCCTTTGGTGTTTTTTTTGTTTGTTTGTTTGTTGGTTTGAGACAGAGTCTCGCTCTGTTGCCCAGGCTGGAGTGCAGTGGCACCATCTCGGCTCACTGCAAGCTCCACGTCCCGGGTCCACACCATTCTCCTGCCTCAGCCTCCTGAGTAGCTGGGACTAAAGGCGCCTGCCACCACGCCCGGCTAATTTTTTTTGTGTGTTTTTAGTAGAGACAGAGTTTCAGCGTGTTAGCCGGGATGGTCTCAATCTCCTGATCTGGTGATCCGCCCGCCTTGGCCTCCCAAAGTGCTGGGATTACAGGCGTGAGCCACCGTGCCCGGTCCTTAATTTTTAAAGTTTTTGTAGAGACGGGGTCCCACCATGTTGCCCTAGCTGGTCTTGAACTCCTGGGCTCAAGTGATCTTCCTGCCTTGGCCTCCCAAAGTGCTGGAATTACAAAGTGCTGGTGGCGTGAAGCACCTTGCCCAGCTGTGTACACTTCTAAATGGTTCATTTTATATTATGTGAATTTCACCTCAATAAAAAAAATTTTTTTTTTTTTTTTCAGACAGAGTTTCCCTCTTGTTGCCCAGGCTGGGGTGCAATGGCGCGATCTCGGCTCACTGCAACCTACGCCACCCCAGGTTCAAGCGATTCTCCTGCCTCAGCCTCCCGAGTAGCTGGGATTACAGGCGCACACCACCAGGCCCGGCTAATTTTGTGTTTTTAGTACAGATGGGGTTTCAGCATGTTGGTCAGGCTGGTCTCAAACTCCCGACCCCAGGTGATCCGTCTGTCTCGGCCTCCCAAAGTGCTGAGATTACAGGCGTGAGCCACCACGCCTGGCCTAAAAAAATTTTTTTAAGAAATTAGCCAGGCATGATAGTGCATGCCTGTAGTCCCAGCTACTCGGGGGGCTGAGGTGGGAAGATTGTTTGAACCCGGGAGGTTGAGGCTGCAGTGAGCGAGACCGTGCCACTGATCTCCAGCCGGTAGTCTAGCCCTGGGATCCTGTGCCCTTATCCATTATCCAGTGTTGGCTACACAAAACTAATGAGTACATATTTTCAACTATAGTTTAAGTGGGTGACATATTTTTCAGTATATTTTATGTAGGTGAGTTTCAGTTTGGGGGTATTCTACTTACACAATCTATTGAGCTGGATATTAACTGAGAACAAACAGAAATTGATGAACTCTGAAAAACATAAAACATGAGCAACATGATGTCACCGCAAAAGACAAAACAGCACATAGCCGTCTTCTGACTGTATTTTGCTGACAGTCCATGAGCTAATAGCCTGAACTCAGCAGTGTTGTTCCCTTGGGGGAGACACACACACACACACACACACACACACACTCTCTCTCTCTCTCACACACACACTCTCACACACACACACACACACACACTCACACACACTCACACACACACACAGAGTTGGGCGTTTCTGCACCCCACCCCCACCCCAACACACACACGAGTTGGTGGTTGTGCTGCCCGGAGCCTCCAGTCCGCGAGTGTGAAGAACGGACCAGATGGGTCCAACAGTGCTGGGTCAAGGCGAAGAGGGGGCAGCCGGAAGCGCGCGCATGCTCTGGACTCGTGCACCCGCCGAAACGGGTGCGCACGGGGCGCGCGGGGGTGAGGGGTGAGGGGTGTGAGGAGTGAGGGGTGAGGGGCGAGAGAGACGGGAGCCGGGTAGGGGCAGCCCTTTCCCTGGCGGTAGTGGGGGCGGTAGTGCTGTTGCCCTTTTAAGCTGCGGCTTGACGGGAGCAGCGCCTCCTGTCGGTGGAGTCTGTTACAAGGGGAGCAGCCGCCCAGGCCGCCACACAGCTCCCCGCAGAGGCCTCGGTGCCCCTTGCCATTTTCTAGCCCTACTCCGACTAGAGTGGAGGCAGCGGGGAGAGGCGGAGCTGCGAGAGCGCCGCCGAGAGGTCCCGCGGGTGGTCGCGGCCATGACAGCGGCTCCCGACCGGCTCACCTTCCGCGCCCCTCCCGCCAGAGGTGAGAGTAAACTGTCCGTGTGAGGGTTCAAGGCCAAGCTGAAGTTGCTGGCCTCTATCTTCCACAAGAACCAGGAGCCGCCGCCGCAGCTCAGGCTCCACTGCAACATCACGGTGAGGCGCCCAGTGACGGCCTCACGGGGCAGGGCGAGGGCGGAGAGGAGGCGCCCAGAGTCCTGGGACAAAGGGGAGCCTGCCCGGAAGAGGCCCCGGTTCCCCGGGCGGGGCGAGCGCGCCCCTTTCTCCTGCGACTGGCCCGCCCCGCTGCGTGAGGCTTGGGTGGGAGGAGGCGGAGGGCGCGTCTCTCTGGCTCCTTGCACGGGGCTGGCTTGGGGGCTGCCAGCACCTCTCGCCCCAGTGGCCGCGCCCCGAGGTGGGAGCCCGCGTCGCCCGCAGCCCTTTCGGGGCCCGTGATCGACCTCAGTCAGCCAGCCTGCTCCCCGGGACCGCGACGGGGCGTGGCAGGGCGGCTCCGGCTGTTGTTTGAGCCCAGGCGGGGAAGGGGAAAGGCCTTTGAGATTTTCGGTTTTTTGGCCGGGCTTAGTGCTCATTCCTGTAATCCCGGCACTTTGGGAGACTGAGGCAGCTGGATCGCCTGAGGTCAGGAGTTCTAGACCAGCTTGGCCAACATGGTAAAACCCTGTCTCTACGAAAAACACAAAACTTAGCCGGGTATGGTGGCAGGCGCTTGTTGAGATGGAGTCTCACTCTGTCGCCCAGGCTGGAGTGCAGTGGGGCGATCTTGGCTTACTGCAGCCTCCGTCTCTTGACAGGCCATGGGTTCAAGCGATTCTCCTGCCTCAGCCTCCCGAGTAGCTGGGATTACAGGCGCCTGACACCACGCCTGGCTAACTTTTGTGTTGTTTAGTAGAGACTGGGTTTCGCCATGTTGGCCAGGCTGGTCTCGCACTCCTGACCTCAAATGACCCATCTCTGCCTCCCAAAGTTCTGGGATTACAGGCCTGAGCCACCGCGCCCGGATCCAAGGCCCTTAAGCTTAAACGCCTCATTCTTCAGTCAGGTTTTCCTTGTTCCCGCGTGTGCGTGTTCAGCCAATCGTTTTTAAGGAGAAACTAACAATGAAAACGGACTCGTGGATGGAGGAAAAGTTGGAATGCAGCCTCTGGTGCTGTTTGAGCGATCCCTCTCCCCCGGGCCGCTGCTGTGTTCTGGAAAGGCGCATTGTACCGTGGATGCAGCAAGTAACAGTCATGTCCAGGTGCTCTGCCCGCTTTTCCTTTCAGGCTTCTGTATCAGCTGTTTTTTCCCCTGTAGAATGTGCCCCTGACAGCCATCCCCTAACCCTACCCAATTTGTCTTTACGCGTCTGACCATCAAGGCTGTTCTGGGTCATATTTAGCTGATGCTGATATTTCCCCTTCCTCCCCTTTAGTCCTCACTATTTTTGCTTTGGTCATGTTATGCTGTATTCTGTAAGGCTTAAAAACAATTTTTATGGTGGCAGGGGAGAATGTTTTATAATTATGCTTTGTGCTTTTTATCTTCCACTCAATAAATGCTTGGTAAGTATTTGTTTTATTGAATGTATGACCCTATTCTAGCTATATTGTGCTTGAACAAAAATCTTAACTGCCTTGTAAGTTAACTGCTAAGAATTTGTCCAAAGTGCAGACATAACATCAAGAACTTGTCATGGAGAGTCCAAAAAGGTCTCTAAGGGCTTGATGGAAGTCTGTAAATTGACTTCCTGTGAAAGAGAGTGTAAGAAATGAAAATGTAAAGCATGACTGGAGAGCCAGAGTGATGAAGCCAGGGTCCCTTTCTCCAGATCCTTTGTAACAGTGTTATGTGATCTCTTCTAGAACATCGTTCTGAAAGATAATGCCGACTCAGAACCTAGGAAACCATCCAGTGGGTTTCTGCAGCTTAGGTGGTTCAAATCCTCATCAGCACCTTTGTTTTCTCTGCCTCAGTTTGCTTACAGTGATGTTCTCAGTAGCTGTAATTGCTGTCTGTCTTTGCATACTTAAGCATTTTTTTTAGATGACAGGGATATATGTGCATTTTTATTTTACCAAGTGTTAGAATTTTTACTCTGCTTTTGTGGGCTCTGGGTTAGCTGCTTGGTTGTAAAATGATTAGCAGGGAAAGCCGTGTGCCTGTGCGTGTGTACGTGTGTATTTTAAGTTTCTTTTGTTGTCACAGGACTTCGAATTTTATTTTATATGGTAATTCTGCCAATTTATTCTCCACCCCACATTTATTGAACAGCAAAATATGAAAGTAATGTGTCCCATAAGCAGCCTTCACTGGCAGGAAGGCAAGAGGAGGTGATTACGGAACTGAGGACCACAGCACCTGTTCCTCCCTGCTCTGGACCCGCAAGAGGCTCCCCATCACCTTCGGGATAAAGCCCGCATTCCTCACCACTGCCTCAGGGTCCTCCCTGGTTATGAACAGAGTGTTTGTTTGTTTTTATTATTATATTATGTTATTATTTTTTTTTTGAGACGAAGTCTTGCCCTGTCACCTAGGCTGGAGTGCAATGGCGTGATCTCAGCTTACTGCAACCTCCGCCTCCAGGGTTCAAGCGATTCTCCTGACTCAGCCTCCCTAGTAGCTGGGATTATAGGTGCCCACCACCACGCCCGGCTAGTTTTTTGTATCTTCAGTAGAGACGGGGTTTCACCATGCTGGCCAGGCTGGTCTCGAACTCCTGACCTCGTGATCCACCCGCCATGCCCTCTTAAAGTTCTGGGATCACAGGCGTGAGCCACCATACCCAGCCTATTATAATTTTTGAGACAGAGTCTCGCTCTGTTGCCCAGGCTGGAGTTCAGTGCAACCTCTGCCTCCAGGTTCAAACAACTGTCCTGCCTCAACCTCCCGAGTAGCTGGGTTTACAGGCATGCGCCACCATGCCCGACTGATTTTTGTATTTTTTTTTTTGTATTATTATTTTTTTTTTTGCACACAAAAACATTTTCTAAAAATACATACAAACAAAAAGATGCATATCAAACATATTAGGAAGGTTGCACATGGGAAGACGGGAATAGAAATGGGGGGTGGGAATTAAAGAAAATAAATGAGAGAGGGACTTTGTATGGATCAATGATAATAACTCAATCCTCTATTTGACAAAGAAGAAGGAGAAGGAAGAGGAAGAAAAAGAAAGTGGGATAAAGGATCAGAAAGGGAGGAAAATGGAAAAAATTAGAGTATGACTCCAGGGTAGACCTGTTTTGTTGTTGCTGGGTTGGTTGGTTGGTCTGTTGTATTTTTCATATGTTTCGCCACGTTGGCCAGGCTGGTCTCGAACCCCTAGCCTCAAGTGATCAACCCACCTCGGCCTCCTAGAGTGTCGGGACTACAGGCGTGAGCCACCACGTCCAGCCCCCACATTGCGTCTGGCCTCCGTGGTAGACCTCCCAGACGGGGCGGACGGGCAGAGGCGCTCCTCACTTCCCAGACGATGGGCGGCCGGGCAGAGGCGCTCCTCACATCCCAGACGATGGGCGGCCAGGCAGAGAGGCTCCCCACCTCCCAGACGGGGCGGCGGTGGGGCAGAGGCTGCAATCCCAGCACCCTGGGAGGCCAAGGCAGGCGGCTGGGAGGCGGAGGCTGCAGCGAGCCAAGACCACACCACCGCACTCCAGCCCGGGCAACACCGAGTGCCGAGTGAGCGAGACTCCGTCTGCAGTCCCAGCACCTCGGGAGGCCGAGACAGGCAGACCACTCGAGGTCAGGAGCTGGAGACCAGCGTGGCCAACATGGCAAAACTGCACCTCCAGCCAAAGGACAAAAAGCAGGCAGGGTTGGTGGCGCGTGCCCGCAATCCCAGGCAGCCCGCAGGCCGAGGTAGGAGAATCACGGGAGCCTGAGGCGGGGAGTCTGCAGCGAGTTGACTATACTCCAGCCTGGGCTACAGAGGAAAGAAGAGAGAAGAAAGGAAAGGGAAAGGGAAACGGGAAAGGAGAAAGAAGGAAGGCTGATTTTTGTATATTTAGTAGAGACAAAGTTTCGCCATGTTGGCCAGGCTGGTCTTGAACTCCTGACCTCAAGTGATCCGCCCGCCTTGGCCTCCCGAAGTACTGGGATTACAAGCTGAGCCACTGTACCTGGCCTGAACTGAATCTTTCTGTCTCTGCAAAATTCATATGATGAAGTCCTAACGCCAATGGGAGGTGTATTAGTCCATTCTCACGATGCTCTAAGGACATACCTGATACTGGGTGATTTATAAAGAGGTGTAATTGACTCATTTCCACATGGCTGGGGTGGCCTCGGGAAACTTACAATCATGATGGAAGGCACCCTTTATAGGGCAGCAGGAGAGAGAGTGAGAGACCAGCGAAGGGGGAATCCCTTATAAAACCATCAGATCTCCCTTATTGATTCATTGAGATGGAATCCAGCTCTATCATCCAGGCTGGAGTGCGGTGGTGTGATCTCGGCTCACTGCAACCTCCGCCTCCCGAGGTCAAGCAATTCTGCCTCAGCCTCCCCAGTAGCTAGGACTGCAGGCGTGTGCCACCATGTCCAGCTAATTTTTTTTTTTTTTTTTTTTTCCAGTAGAGACAGAGTTTCACCATGTTGGCCAGGCTGGTCTCGAACTCGTGACCTCAGGTGATCTGCCCGCTTCAGCCTCCCAAAGTGCTGAGATTACAGGTGTGAGCCATTGCACCCGGCCATCAGATCTCGTAAGAACTCACTCACTATCACGAGAACAGCATGAAGGGGAAACCATCCCCCATGATTCACTTACCTCCCACCAGTTCCTTCCGTAACACGTGGGCATTATGGGATTACAATTCAAGTTGACATTTGGGTGGAGACACAAAGCCTAACCATAGCAGAACGGTATTTAGAGATGGAGCTTTTTGGAGGTGATTAGGGTTAGATGAGGTTGTCAGGGTGGGGGTCTCTATGATGGGATTAGTGTGCTTATATGAAGAGATAGAAAAGAACTCCTGGCTCTCTCTGCCCTGTGAGGACGCAGAGAGAAGCCAGAAATTTGCAAGCCCGGAAGAGGGTCCTCCCATAACCTAACCATGCTGGCACCCTGCTCTCGGACGTCCAGCCTCCAGAACGCTGAGAAACAAACCTCTTGTTTAAGCCACTTAATTTATGGCATTTTTTTTGTTGTTGGAGACAGAGTCTCTCTCTGTTGCCCAGGCTGGAGTGCAGTGGCGCAATTTTGGCTCACCGCAACCTCTGCCTCCTGGGTTCAAGCGATTCTCGTGCCTCAACCTCCCGAGTAGCTGGGAGTACAGGTGCGTGCCACCACACCCAGCTAATTTTTTATATTTTTGGTAGAGACAGGGTTTCGCCATATTGGCCAGGCTGGTCTCGAACTCCTGACCTCAGGTGATCTGCCTGCCTCAGCCTTCCAAAGTGCTGGGATTACAGGCGTGAGCCACTGCCCAGCCAGTTTATGGCATTTTCTTATGAGAACCCTCATTTCGTCTCCTCACTCTTCCTGCAGTTCCTTCTTTTCCAGTATCTTTTCCCATCTATTCTTAGTAGGCTCTTCCTCTGGGAAGCCTTCCCTCTGAGATCCCTCAGAGCCCCATATGCCCCTCCATCACAGCCGTTGGCCACCGATGATGTAACTGCCCAGTGACATGTCTGTCTCTCCACTGGTCTGTGGATGCCCAATGGGCAAGGCTAAGTAGGTCTTACTGATGTGCTCCAGTACCCAGCAGAATGCCTGACACATAGTAGGTGCTCAATGAAGATGAATGGATGAGTGCCTGGCACACAGCAGGTGCTCAGTAAAAATGAATATGTCCAATTAGCTCTGAATTAATAGTTCCCACCTGGGACCCAGCTCCTCCCACCTCCCTGGGTGCCTGTCTCATCTCTTTCATCCTCAGCTGTCAGAGGGACTCTTCAACAATGCTGATATGGGCCAGCATGGTGGCTCGTGCCTGTAATCCCAGCACTTCGGGAGGCTGAGGCGGGAGGATCACTTGAGCCCAGGAGTTCAAGGCCAGCCTAGGCAACATAGTCTGACCCCATTTCTAAAGGATTTTTTTTTTAATCAGCCAGGTGTGCTGTCGCACGCCTGTAATCCCAGCTCCTTGAGAGGCTGAGGAGGGAGGGTGAGACTGCAGTGAGTCGAGATCGCACCAGTGCATTCCAGCCTGGGCAAAAGAGCAAGACCCTGTCTCAAAAATAATAAAAGAGATAGGCGTGGTGGCTCATGCCTGTAATCCCAGCACTTTGGAAGGGTGAGGTGGGAGGATTGCTTGAGCCCAGGAGTTCAAGACCAAACTGGGCAACATGGCAAAACTGTCTCTACAAAAAATTAGCCATGCGTGGTGGTGGACGCCTGTAGTGCCAGCTGCTTGGGAGACAGGTGGGAGAATCACCTGAGCTCCGGAGGTCGAGGCTGCACTCCAGCCTGAGCATAGGAGTGAGGCCCTGCCTCAAAAATAATTTTAGGCCGGATGCGGTGGCTCACGCCTGTAATCCCAGCACTTTAGGAGGCTGAGGTAGGCGGATCATCTGAGGTCAGGAGTTAGAGACCAGCCTGCACAACGTGACGAAAACCAGTCTCTACTAAAAATACAAAACTTGACCGGGCGTGGTGGCGGGCGCCTGTAATACCAGCTACACGGGAGGCTGAGGCAGGAGAATCGCTTGAATCCGGGAGGTGAAGGCTGCAGTAAGCTGAGATCACGCCACTGCACTCCAGCCTAGGCGACAAGAGCGAAACTCCGTCTCAAAAAAAAATAATAAATTTAAAAAGTTAAAATGCTGATACGATCCCCTCCTCCCCTGCTGAAGAGCCTGCTATGGCTCCCAATGCCTACGCTGGGCTGTCTGTGGTCCCTGCGTCGCTCAGCACCTGTGGGAAAGTGGGCCTGTTTGAAGTTAGAGGTCCACACCTGTGTCACTTCTTTCAACTTTACATACTGATTACTAATTCGAGTTTTTTGGTGTTTTTGTCAATCCCATACTCAGTCTAGCTTCCATACAAGTGCACACGGTTCACCCTGCCCTTCCTCGCTTTCCAGCCTCGGCTCTGCCTCCGCCTACCGCCTCGGTGAAGTCCACCTGGCCGGCCCCGGGCCTCACCGGTCCTTGGCGCGACCCAGTTCGTCTACGGCGGCGCGCAGCTGCTGGTCGTGGAGGGCCAGGTGCTCGGCTTGGGCGTGTGCGTTAGCCTCCTGGATCTACAGGGCCGGCAGCGCCGACAAGTCCAAGGCAGCTGTCCAGGCCCGGCCACGCCCCCAGGCGGCCCGGAACTGGCGCAGGCCCCGCCCCCGGGAGGGCCCCGCCCCACTAGACCTCGGCGCGATTGGTCGCTGACCCCGCTAGACCCCGCCCCACAGGGCTGGGTCGTGCTCTCCTCCAACCCAAACACTACCACCGGTTCCGGGATCATGAAACTCCGCCCCTGAGTTTGGGCTCACTCTAGGATTGGACAAGATCTTGACAGCCACGCCCCCAGGCTGGCCACATTTTTTGGCGGCTCGCGCAACTCAGGCTCTGAAAACGGGATTGGTCACACCTTCGATACTGTCCCCGCCCTACTTGGAAGCTAACACCAGGATTGGCCCGGACTCCGCGAAACAGCAAGCCTGACCACGCCCCCCCGAACCTGTGGCCTGTCAGGGGTAGATCCAGGCACGGCCTCGCCCCTTCATCACTTATACAGTCTCGGATTGGTCAAGTCCCTTTTAGGTCATTCCTCCAATTCTAGCCACGCCCCCAAGTCCAGCGCCTGTGTACTTCATCCGGTCTAGGGCGTGGGACACCCGCGAGTTGGACAGAGGCCACGTCCCGCCGAGCTTCTCGTATTGTCATTGGTCACTTTCCCGATAATCCCCGCCCCTGATCCTGTCCACGGCCCAAAACAGTAGCACCCGGCTCAGACTCCAGCTTGGTGACTGACCACAGGGCATGACCACTCGCTATACAGATTCTGACACTGGGTGTGGCCACATCCCCGCCATGCCCCGCCCCACAGTCCTTGTCTCGTCATGTCTCGCTCCTATCAACTGGAGTCCCGCTCGTCCCAGTCTGAGCCTGGCCCCTCCCCTAGTAGATTAGTCCCCGCCTCTAGTAGTCAAACCGTCCCTAACCTAGGACTCCCTGAGCTGGGACTAGCGAAATCTGTCTGCACTGATCGGAGTCGTCCTCAGTTTCACCCTCTGGGAATCGGCCTGGGAGTGCACTTGCTGCTCTCTTCCACCAGGCCTGTCCCCGGTGCGTGCGCGCGATCCGTGTCCGTGTCCGCGCCCGCGCCTATCAATAAAGTTGCTCATTTGTTGCCGGCCCGCTAGCCCGAAAGGTTGCGCGCGCAGCCCGAGAAGTCTCGCGATAGCCAGCCGCTGCTGCCCTTGCGCTTGCCGAGCCGGCGGGGTCCGTGGTGCGGGATCTGGGTTGCAGGCTATGGCGCCGACGGTTTTTCGTCAGTACTGGGATATCCCCGATGGCACCGATTGCCACCGCAAAGCCTACAGCACCACCAGTATTGCCAGCGTCGCTGGTGAGCGCCGGCCTGGCCCCGAGGTTGGAGGGCCGAGGCCGCAGGGAGGTCGTGGGGTTACTGGGGGCTGTTTGGATCGAACGGGTCTGGGAGTCTCGCGGGTACTCACGTGGTCGTCATCGGGGTGTCTTGGGCGGTCGTGGGGGGGGATCTGGCGTGAAATGGATGTTGGTAGGGGTCCAGCAGGGTTGGGGAGCACTGGGAGGTCGTGACATGCGACAAGCTAGTCCCTGGGGTCGTCTGAGGCGGTCCCAAGCTATCGCCAGGCTCGGGGAAATTGTGGAGTGAGACAGGGCCATTATCAAGTCCAAGGAGCTAAGGGACCACGAGACTTTCCAACGGGGTAGCAGATTGTTAGAGGGGCTCATGAGTCATGATTGGGGCATCTGAGGGCGGTACAGATGTTTGAGAAAGCTTTGGGGTGGGATGAGGTCTTTCTGTGGTGAGGGGGTGCTGGGTGGTTAGGGATACCTGAAGCTTTTACTGGGACCGCCAGAGAGGTCCTAAGTGAGGTGGATCAGGAGCTACTGTGAGGGTACCCTTGCAGGGGAATAAGGGGGACCCACAAGCCCTGGCATTCTTTTTTTTTTTTTTTTTTTTTGAGACAGAGCCTTGCTCTGTCGCCCAGGCTGGAGTGCAGTGGCGCGATCTCGGCTCACTGCAACCTTCAGCTCCCTGGTTCAAGCAATTCCCCTGCCTCAGCCTCCCAAGTAGCTGGGATTATGGGCGCACGCCACCGCGCCCAGCTAATTATTTTGTATTTTTAGTAGAGACGGGATTTCACCGTGTTGGCCAGACTGATCTGGAACTCCTGGTCTCAGGCAATTCGCCCATCTCGGGCTCCCAAAGTGCTGGGATTACAGGCATGGGCCACCATGCCTGGCCGGCCCTGGCATTCTCTTATAGGGTAAATCTGAGTCTTGCCCCTTCCAGCCTGAGCGTTTCATGGGCGTCATGTCCTTTAATTCTCAGCCACAGGTTGGGACTCATCAGGTCCCAGATGGAGCTGGAAGTCCCCTTCCCTCTAATGAAGAATCTTTACAAACTGGGCCAGGCGCGGTGGCTCACACCTGTAATCCGGCGCTCAGAGGCTAAAGTGGAAGGATCGCTTGAGGCCAGGAGTTCCAGACCAGCCTGGGCAAAATAGCAAGATCCCCATCTCTGCAAAAAAGTAAAACAATTAGCTGGGCATGGTGGTGCGTACCTGTAGTCCCAGCTACTCAGGAGGCTGAGACAGGAGGATCACTTGAAACCAGGAGTTCAAGGCTCTAGTGAGCTATGATTGTGCCACTGCACACCAGCCTGGGCGACAGAGCGAGACCTTGTCTCAAAAAATAAAAATAATAGGCCGGGCGTGGTGGCTCACTCCTGTAATCCCAGCACTTTGGGAGGCGGATCACGAGGTCAGGAGATTGAGACCATCCTGGCTAACACGGTGAAACCCTGTCTCTACTAAAAATACAAAAAATTAGCCGGGCATTGTGGCGGGCGCCTGTAGTCCCAGCTACTTGGGAGGCTGAGGCAGGAGAATGGCGTGAACCCAGGAGGCAGAGGTTGCAGTGAGCCGAGATTGTGCCACTGCACTCCAGCCTGGGCAATAGAGTGAGACTCTGTCTCAAAAAAAAAAAAAAAAAAACCAGCTGGGCGCGGTGGCTCACGCCTGTAATCCCAGCACTTTGGGAGGCTGAGGCGGGTGGATCACGAGGTCAGGAGATCAAGACCATCCTGGCTAACACGGTGTAACCCCGTCTCTACTAACAATACAAAAAAAATTAGCCAGGCATAGGCCGGGTGCCATGGCTCACGCCTGTAATCCCAGCACTTTGGGAGGCCAAGGC
>NW_026652404.1:20676-31066 GCF_009828535.3 Hylobates moloch | reverse complement strand
TCCAGCCTGGGGGACAGAGCGAGACTCCATCTCAAGAAAAAAAAAAATCTTCATAGACTCCAGCTTTCTTTCAGTTAGTAAATAAATAAAAATTTGGGAGGGGGGATGTGTGTATGTGTGTGTGTGCACTGACTGAAGTGTGACTGAGGATGGGGCTGCTGGGCCAGGAGCAGGTGGGGAGTCCTGGGGGGACCCCTGTACTGGACTCCAGTCCCTTACCCTGGATGCAGTAGCAACCCCCCTGCTGCAGTCCCCAGACCTGGCACTCCGCTCCATCCACCTTTCCACCTTTCTCTTTTTTTTTTTTTTTTTTTGAGACAGAGTCTCACTCTGTCACCCAGGCTGGAGTGCAGTGGCGCAATGTTGGCTCACTGCAACCTCCGCCTCCTGGGTTCAAGCAGTTCTCCTGACTCAGCCTCCTGAGTAGCTGGGACTACAGACGTGTACCACCATGCCTGGCTAATTTTTGTATTTTTAGTAGAGATGGGATTTCACCATGTTGGTCAGGCTGGTCTCAAACTCCTAACCTCAAATGATCCGCCCACCTTGACCTCTTAAAGTGCTGGGATTACAGGCGTGAGCCACCGCGCCTGGTCCTCCATCCACCTTTCTGAAGTCGAGCAGGAGTCCCAGGGGTTGGTGTGGGATTAGGAGAAACCAGATCCACAGGGTACTCTTTATATGTGGTCCCTTTCTCTGCATCCTGTGTCTCACTTTCCCCATCTGTGCTTGTGGGGAGCAGATGGTCCCTCCTCTGGGCTGCTCTGAATATGAACCCCACTGCTGGATGTGAGAGTCCCCCCAGTCGCTCTCGAGGGACAGAACCAACATGAGCTGAATTGGATCTGAGGCTAGGGTGCTATTTGGGGGGGTCACTGCCAGGTCTGGCATGTCCCATGAGTCCCTTGAAGCTGGATGGGGAACTGGGGTGGAGCCCACTCCCGTGGGGCGGTCGTGGCGGGTGAAGCGTACGCTGTGGTCAGACCTGCCAGGCTCCTCATGCATAGAAGCTAATGTCAGGGGCCAGGCAGCCGGGGAAATGGCAGAGATGGAAAAGCTGACCGGAGTGGCGAGGCCGGGTGGCGGGGGCAGCAGCCAGGCAGCCAGGTGTGCGGGACGAGCCCAGGCCCGAGCTGCCAGCAGGAGGGGGTCGAGAGTGGCAAGGAGGAGGCGTTGGCAGCCAGGCAGGGAAGCGGAGCCGCTGCCAAGGGGGATTAGGCCCAGGAGCCCCGGGCCCCACAGGAGAATAGAGCCATTGATGGGAACCTGGAGCTGGGGCCCTGGTGCCAGGGCCCGTGGGGGGCGCCGCTGAGCTGGCGGTGTGAGGCCGGAAGCAGCCGCAGAACCGAGGTCTCAGGCCTGTTCTTGTGTCCACCACTTGGATGAGTCTCCATCTGCCAGCCGGTGCCCTGCCAGGGCCAGCATGGCTGATGGGCGCCCAGCAGGTGCTCTGCAGGAGCCAGTACTGGTCAGGCTTGAGAAAGTGGCCAAGGGAGGCCTGGCGGGGAGTGGGGAAGGAAGTGAGAGGCCCCCCAACTTTGGAGCAGCAAACCCGAGTTCAAATCCAGCTCTGCCACTCAGCAGCCAGGGGCACCATGGGCAAAGAAGGGGGGCTACTGGGAGCCACCTGGGGGGCATCGTGAGGACTGAGGGAGGGAGACCACCCAGTGGGGTGCCCGGCCAAGCAAGGGTTTAGCAGCAGTGGGGTCTGAACAGCCTCCCTCCTCTGTCTCGCAGGCCTGACCGCCGCTGCCTACAGAGTCACACTCAATCCTCCGGGCACCTTCCTTGAAGGAGTGGCTAAGGTCGGACAATACACGTTCACTGCAGGTGAGCAAGCTGGGCTGGGCGTGGCTGGGCCCTTTCCTGGCAGTCCCAGCTCTCAGAGCACATTTGACGGCTGCCTCTTCTCCCTGACTCCCCGGCCCGTGTCCACAGTGCCGGCCACCCGGAGAAAGTCAGGTGTTCCTTTATGAGGAACACATGTAGTGTGGGGAGGCCCAGGAGACCAGCTCCAGGACTGGGGCCAGGAGGCTGCCACGCACAGCGAGCAGCCGACCCGTGGCGTCTGTCTCCATCCAGATGCTGGCAGTGAGCGCCCAAGAGGCTGCTGCTGTGCCCGTCTCGAGGCCCTTGCTCTTCCCATCTACCCCACAGCTGCTGTCGGGGCTGTGTTTGGCCTCACCACCTGCATCAGCGCCCAGGTCCGCGAGAAGCCCGATGACCCCCTGAACTACTTCCTCGGTGGCTGCGCCGGAGGCCTGACTCTGGGAGCACGCAGTGAGTGGGCCCCTCCCCACCCCCACCCTCCTCCCAGCCTGGCAGAATGACCCCTGACCTCTGCCCATCCTCCACCCTCTCTGTTCCATCCCGGATAAGACGCAAAGCAGCCTTCTTGAACACCAGCCATTTCAGTCATAGTGACAGCTGCTGCTGCTGCTTAAGCACCTACTGTGGCCCTCTCTGACCTGCCCTGTCCCCTCCCCACCCTCCCCTCCTCACTCTGCCCCAGCCGCACAGGCCTCCTCACTGTTCCTCCCACATGCCGGGTACAGTCCTGCCCCAGGGCCTTTGCATGGGCAGTGCACTGCCTGGAATGCTGTTCCCCTCACTGCCCTGACCACCCTGTGTATAAGCCAGCATTCCCGCCGCCCTCGCGCTGTGCCGCCTTCCTTCTGCATGCCTTGTCAGAGGACACAGGTCACCAAGTTCACCCCCTGTCTGCCACTGGCCTGTGAGTCAGAGAGGAGGATGGAGTCTCGCCCTGCCATCTCTCTCCCTGCATCTGGAGCTCTGCAGGGGAGCTGCCCCCGCAACCTTCACTTTACAGAAAAGGGTATTAGGGCTCAGGGAGGGAATTAAGTGGCCCGAGGTCACCTGGAGGAGCAGGTGACCTTCTTTGCAGCTATCAGAGGGTGCAGCCCTGTTGGAGGAGGCCACGCTTGACACAGGGGAGCCCGTCTGGAGCATGAGCCAGACACCACTCCTGCCCTCCCACGGGCCCGGGCTCGGGGTCAGTGCCCACCTGTGCCCCTGGCCTACCCCTAGCCTGCCAAGGCTTGGGCCCTCAGGGCGGGCGGGAGGAGTGAACGAGCCCTCTTGCAGCTCAGCTGCTCTGGTCTGGCAAGTTGGGAGGGATGAATGGCAGGTTCCAGGCAGGCAGAGAGGGAAGGTGCGAGGGCAGGGCCTACACCATCACTGCTGTCTGTGCGTCAAGACCTTGGGGAGGCCTTGTCCCTCCCCAGCTCCCACTGGAACTGGTCAGAGGTTGGAGGTGGGTCGAGGTCTTGACTGTAGCCCAGCTCGGGCTGGAACTCCTCCCTGTCTCTCTTCAAAGGGTGTGAGTCCCTTTAGGTCCTGGTGTGTGGGACACGCCTCCTTCCTCCTCTGGCCCAGAGGCTTCCGAGCAGAGAGCCTGGGGAAGTGGGGGCACTGTCTGGGCTCCTCGGTACACAGACCACGGGACAGATGCTTGGCCTGGCCCTGGCATCCATGGGCAGAGGAGAGACTGAGACACACCGATGTGTCACCACTGCCTGGTGCCCAGCCTTGCCCCAGCCCCAGCCGGGGGCAGCACGGTGTCCTTCTCGCGGGGGGAGTCAGTGTGGGGCGGGATGAGGACCCACAGCCTGGGTTCCTGCTGGGAAGCAACCTGGACTCCGGCCTCCCTCTGTGCGTCAGTTTCCACATCTCCAGAGTCTAGGGCCCTCTTCCTGAGTGACTTAATCCCTGAAGAAAGTGTCCTGTCAGGGGTCTCAGTCTGGCTCCCAGGGTGGGCACCGGCCGGGGCGTGGAGCGTCTTGGTCCGGCCGAGCCCCACCCGGGCCTGACATCACTTCCCCACTCCCACAGCGCACAACTACGGGATTGGCGCCGCCGCCTGTGTGTACTTGGGCTTAGTGGCCTCCCTGGTCAAGATGGGTCGGCTGGAGGGCTGGGAGGTGTTTGCAAAACCCAAGGTGTGAGCCCTGTGCCTGCCGGGACCTCCAGCCTGCAGAATGCGTCCAGAAATAAATTCTGTGTCTATGTGTGTGTCAGTGTCTGGAGGGCTTGATGACGGCGACACAGCGGCCGGTGAGGGCGGATCTGGGAGGGAGTGAGGAAGGGAGATAAGATAACGCCCCCTGCACACCCGCCTGCCTGCCGCCCACCGTCCCTGCCAAGGGTACCAGCCTGGCCCCACAGAATTGGTAGTGCATCAGGCTGGGGCCATCGGGAGCCCAGGAGGGGAGACGACTGGGATGCGTCCCAGCCTCTGCTTCCCCAGTTCCCAGGGCAGGGCGGGAGCATGCCAGTGACCTGCCAGCAAGTGGAAACTGGGCCCCGCCGCCCACAGCCCTTCCCTCAGCGCTGTCGGCTCTGGTCACAACCCCCCTGCAGATCTTGAGCCATCCTTTCTCTGGGCCTGTCCCCAAAGCCAACAACATGTGGAAAACACGCCCAGGCCCCGTCTCCAAATTCTTGGGCACTGGAGCGGAGAGCCCCGGACAGGCTGGCCCAGCAGCCGTCCCCATCCGGCAGGTCACTCGCAGCCCCTGGGGCTGGGGCTGGGGCTGGGGCTGGGGCAGAGCGGGACAGGACCCCCCTCAGCACCTGGCTGGTGGCAGCGACAAGGGAAAGAATTGCGATCCCTTCCCGCCACCTGTCAGGCTGGTGATTTAGGTGGCCCTGGAATGCTGGCACCACCCCAGGCCCCTTCTCCAGAACTGGCTTGTGCTCCCTGGCAGCTGGAGAGGAAGCCTGCAAGCTCCCACATGCTGCGGTGGGCTGCAAATTAGGGCGCTCCAGGCTCCACCCAGGGGAGCAGAGCTGTGCACAGCCCCGGCTGGGATGGATCTGGGCCCTGCTGGTGGGCCGGGGACAGCAGGAGCCCGCAGGGCTGGCTGTGGCCCTCCTGCCCCCTCCTCACCCATGTCCGGCCCCATCTCTTCCCTTTTCTCAAGCCCACCCATGGGGCCTAGATGTGAAAAGCCAAACTTCACTTTCAGCCTCATATCCTTCTCTGTCCGCCCCCGAGTAGTAACTCAGCCTGGAACTCCCAGTCCCAAGCAATCCTCCCACCTCAGCCTCCCGAGTAGCCGGGACTGTGGCCACCGCCACTATGCCTGGTTAATTTAAAAGAAAAATTTTGTAGGCTGGGGCTGGTGGTTTGAGCCTGTAATCCCAGCACTTTGGGAGGTTGAGGTGGGAGGATTGCTTGAGGCCAGGAGCTTGGAACCAGCCTGGGCAACGCAATGAGACCCTGTCTCTACCCAAAAATTCGTCTTTTTGAGGCATAGTCTTGCTCTGTCTCTCAAGCTGGAGGGCAGTGGCAGGATCATGGCTCACTGGAACCTTGACCTCCCTGGCTCATGCGACCCTCTCATCTCAGCCTCCCTGGTAGCTGGGACTGCAGGCGTGCACCACCACACCCCGCTAATTGTTTTTATTTTTTGTAGAGACAGGATCTCACTGTGTTGTACAGGCTGGTCTCAAACTCCTGGACTCCAGCAGTCCTCCCACCCCAGCCTCCCAGAGTGCTGGGATTATAGGCATGAGCCACTGTGCACAGAGATTCTGGTCCCTTCTTCCAGCGCCTGCCTCGAACGTCCTCTTTGGAAAGAGCACAGATGTCCACGCGTGTTCCAGCGCAAGGGGGGCATGCAACAGCTCAGGGTCATGTCCACTTCCGGAGCTGGGTGCCCGGGCCTCGGGCTCCCTGAGAAAGGGCGGACACACCCACCCCGCACCCGGAGGGGCAGGGGCCCTGACACCTGTCCAAGCCCTAACAGAGTCGTCGTTAAAGGCTCTGTTCAAATCCCAGAACTTGATTCTTTCCTTGTTCTGTCCTCAGAGGACAGCAGCACCCAGGCCTCAGCTTTGCCACCTGGTAAATGGGAATAAGGGCCTCTCAGAGATGCCCCACAAAGAAAAGATTCCAGCTCCCTGCAGGCATCCCATCCACTCAAAGGCACCGGTCTCCTCTGTCTCTACTGCGGCCGGCAGGGGGCAGTGCCCACCACAGCACGGCCTGCCGGGCAGCGTGGACCCGGGCGGTCATCCCCAGGCCCCCAGCCCCGCAGTGACCACAGGCATCAGATTCCATCCCTTCCTCCGCACTCCAGGCCTTGTCTGTCCCTCATCCCCCTTCCTTCCCATGTGTCCTGCCCGCAGCAGCCAGGAAGTGACAGTTTCTAGGAATGGGCGGTACAGCCCCAAACCTCCAGCCAAGGACACCAAAGGCTGGACAGGAGAAAAGACTAGTCCACGTCCCCACGACGGTCACCCTCAGCCCTGCACCACGGCCACTTCTGGGGCCGGTTCCACGCAGGCCTCCGCCCCCTGCAAGCCCTTCCCCAGCCCTCCAGGCCCGTGTGCGGCCCAAACCCTGTACCAGATCTCTCAGCCCTGTTCCACAGATGCACGCATTAAGGCCCGCCCGGGGTAGTGGAGCTGGAAATTTAAAGGCAGCGAGCCCCTTCGCACCTCCCAGCCCCAGGTGCCCCCTGTGTTCAAGGGAGCCGACGGCTCAGACCAGGGCTGTGCTCGCCGCCCATTCAGCCCATTCTGGGCCAGCAGCCAGGGTTGGTGCAGGCCTGCCAGGCGACCCCACCCTGCCTGCAGGACAGGCCCCCCAGAATGGAACAGGAGGGGGTGGTCTCTTGCTGGGCTCCAGGGAACCCCAAAGCCCAGACCCCCTGGCCCATAAACATTTACTAGGTTGTGGAGGGCTGACATTAGTCCCACCCCACACACCCCACGGGGGCGTCTGGAACATCGGTCCCAGCAGGCTCCCTGGGGGGCTGTGGGGGACCCTTCCTGAGTTTACCCTGGACTTCATGGAATCCTTCCCAGCCCCAGGCAGTCAGGGCTGGAACTGAGGAGGGGCAGAACCTCCCTGGGGAGCTAGGAGGGCTTCCTAGAGGAAGAGGCGGTGCAGCAGAGAGGGCCCAAGGTTGAAGAGGCTTTGTGTACCTAGCGGGAGGGTGGTCCAGGCAGAGCACACAGCGACAGCAAAGGCCTGTTGCGAGGGAGAGCAGTGAGCGATCAGGGGCCTCCTGGCCCAGGAGAGGTGCCTGGGGGCTGCAGGGCACGCACTTGCATCCCGAGATTCCATCCCTGGAGACACATCCCCAGCAGAGACAAGGCTCCAAGGACACTGGCCTGGCCCTGCGCCTTGGCTCATGCCTGTAATCCCAGTACTCTGGGAGGCCGAGGCTGGGGTATCACTTGAGGTCAGGAGTTTCAGACCACTCTGGCCAACACAGTGAAGCCCTGTCTCTACTGTACAAAAATAAGCCAGGTGTGGCAGCAGGCACCTGTAATCCCAGCTACTTGGGAGGCTGAGGCACGAGAATCCCTTGAACCCGGGAGGTGGAGGTTGCAGTGAGCCGAGATCACGCCACTGTACTCTAGCCTGGGAGACAGTGAGTGAGACTTCGTATCAAAACTAAATAAATAAATAACGCTGGCCTGGGCTGGCGCTGACCCAGGCCCCGCCACCGGGGGTCTCTAAGCTCTTGGGTGAGCCAAGAAAACGTTCACAAGACAAAAAAAAGGGGGGGGGGGAATATAAAGTTTTTCCCACCTGCCAGGCAGGTGCAGTTGATATTATTATTTTTGGCTCATTTTAGTCTGCACAGCCCTGCGTGAGCTGTGTTAGGCATTAGTCCTATTTTACAGATGAGGAAACTGAGGCCCAGGAGGTGACTTCCCAGGGCCTGGCAGTAGCTAAAAGAAGTGTTACTTCTTCTCCTAAGAATAGCTGTTGTTTGGAAAATGGCAATTTGTTCCTTTAAGACTTTCTCAGTGGTCTTGGAGATTGAAGCGAAAACACTCCACTGAGGGCTGGGCGCGGTGGCTCACGCCTGTAATCCCAGCACTTTGGGAGGCCAAGGCGGGCGGATCACAAGGTCAGGAGATTGAGACCATCCTGGCTAACATGGTGAAACCCCGTCTCTACTAAAAATACAAAAACTTAGCCTGGCATGGTGGCGGGCATCTGTAGTCCCAGCTACTCGGGAGGCTGAGGCAGGAGAATGGCGTGAACCCGGGAGGCGGAGCTTGCAGTGAGCCAAGATCGCGCCACTGCGCTCCAGCCTGGGCGACAGAGCGAGACTCCGTCTCAAAAAAAAAAGAAAATACCTCACTGAGAAAAGGAAGGTGTTTTCGCTGCCAGCTTGAGCATAACTGTACTCCTTTAAACTTGTGTTGAATGTGGGCTGTGGGCTCCTATAAATGTGTTTGACATGATTGGGGTGGGACATAGCTGAGAAGACCCCACAGGGCTGATATGTGCCCCTCCTGGGGCTGAAGAGCTGCTCCTGCCCTCCCCGCATCTCGAGCCCCTTTGCCTTCAGAATCTGTCCCAGATCTGCCTCTGGTCTGATCCCATCATCACGCCAAGCGTAGTCCCCTCTGCCCTGGTCACCCGGCTACCCCCTGAGCCAGAAGGCACTTGTGAGTCCCTAAGTCAGGTCCCACCCCTCCCCTGCCCACAGCCCTCTATGGCTCCCACCCCACTTGGGGGAAAAGCCCAAATCCTCTCTACAGCCCACTATGCCCTGGGTGTCCAGACCCATCCCCTCCCTCCCCTCCCTCTCCTCCCCTCTTCACTGCTCCAGCCCCACTGGCCTCCTCACTCTTCTTCCAACATCCCCGGCAGAGTCTAGCCCTAGGGCCTTTGCATAGGCTATACCCTCTGCCTGCAATGCCTGTCCCCTAGACATCCCCAAGCTCACCCCTCACCTCCTTCAATTCTCAGTTCACAAGCCACCTCCTCACCCCCCGCCCCCAGGCCACCAGCACTCGACACTCATTTGCCTTCTAGTTTTGCCCGTAGCCCATGCCAGTTTCTAAATCCCACGTCACCATCGCGTGTGTTATTTATGTGTACCTCCTTGAGGGCTGGGACATATCCTGGCTGTTATATCCTCTGCCTCCACCCCGGCACCCAGCCGAGGAACGCAGCAGGGCTCCAGAACTATGCGTGGAATGAATGAATGGATAAACAAATGAATGAATCTCCAGGTCTGCAAAGGGTGGGAGATCCAGAGGTGGGGCCTGAGAACCACTTAGGGGTGGCTCTGCACCCTGCCTGGCCCTGCTTTGCTGCCTGGGTGGTGTAGGCTCTCGGAGGGGGATCAGGGTCCTTCTCACTCTCCCCCCATGAGATGATGGCTGCAGTGGAGTGCGGGAAGGCACGGGCAGAGAAGCCCTCCAGGCCTGGGGGCAAGACTCAGAATTCATTCAACAAACAGTCATGTGCAGTATAACAGCATTTCGGTCACTGACGGACCGCATATGTGAAGGGGTCCCATAAGACTTTTTTTTTTTTTTTTGGAGGCAGAGTCTCTGTCGCCCAGGGGTTCAAGCAATTCTCCTGCCTCAGCCTCCCGAGTATCTGGGATTACAGGTGTGCGCCACCACACTCAGCTAATTTTTTGTTTTTGTTTCTTTTCTTTTTTTTTTATTTTTTTGTTTGTTTGTTTGTTTGTGTGTTTTTTTGAGACAGAGTCTTGCTCCCTTGCTTTGTCGCCCAGGCTGGAGTGCAGCAGCGCGATCTCGGCTCACTGCAAGCTCCACCTCCCAGGTTCACGCCATTCTCCTGCCTCAGCCTCCTAAGTAGCTGGGACTACAGGCGCCCACCACCACACCCAGCTAATTTTTTTGTATTTTTAGTAGAGACGGGGTTTCACCGTGTTAGCCAGGATGGTCTCAATCTCCTGACCTTGTGATCCACCCGCCTCGGCCTCCCAAAGTGCTGGGATTACAAGCGTGAGCCACCGCGCCCGGCTCCCATGAGATGTTATACCATATTTTTATGGTACCTTTTCTGTTTGTGGATGTTTAGAGAGAAATACTTGTCATCATGTTACAGTTGCCCGCAGTATTCTGTACAGTCACATGCTCTGCTGGGAGCAGTAGATGGTACCATGAAGCCTGGTGTGCAGTACGTTTTACCATCTAGGCGTGTGTACGCTAGGATGTGTGTGCACGACAAAATCATCTAATGACGAATTTCTCAGAACATATACCCATCATGAAGCAACTACTGTGTGTGTGTGTGTGTGTGTATATATATATGTTTTTTGTTTTTTTTTTTTTTAAGAAAGAGTCTTGGCTAGGCGTGGTGGCTCACGCCTGTAATCCCAGCACTTTGGGAGGCCAAGGCAGGCAGATCACGAGGTCAGGAGATCGAGACCATCCTGGCTAGCACGGAGAAACCCTGTCTCTACTAAAAAAACCAAAAAAAATTTAGCCGGGCGTGGTGGCGGGCGCCTGTAGTTCCAGCTGCTCGGGAGGCTGAGGCGAGAGAATGGCGTGAACCCGGGAGGCGGAGCTTGCAGCAAGCCGAGATCGTGCCACTGCACTCCAGCCTGGGCCACAGAGTGAGACTACGTCTCAAAAA
>NW_026652404.1:0-20576 GCF_009828535.3 Hylobates moloch | reverse complement strand
CTAGCCAACATGGCAAAACCCCATCTCTACTAAAAATGCAAAAATTAGCCAGGCATGGTGGCAGGTGCCTGTAATCCCAGCTACTTGGGAGGCTGAGGCATGAGAATTGCTTGAACCTGAGAGGTGGAGGTTGCAGTGAGCCGAGATTGCGTCACTGCACTCCAGCCTGAGGGATAGAGCAAGACTCCGTCTCCAAAAAAAATGAACAAAATAAATAAATAAATAAATGAAAATCAGCTAGGCATCGTGGTGTGAGCCTGTAATGCCAGCTACTCAGGAGACTAAGGCAGGAGAATCACTTGTACCCAGGAGGTGGAGGTTGCAGTGAGCTGAGATCGAGCCACTGCACTCCAGCCTGAGTGACAAGAGCAAAACTCCATCCCCCCAAATAAGAAGAAGACAGGGTCTTGCCCTGTTGCCCAGATTGGAGTGCAGTGGTGAGATCATAGTTTACTGCAACCTCAAACTCCTGGGCTCAAACAATTCTCCTGCCTCAGCGTCCAAGAAGCTGGGACTACAGGCATGCACCAGCACACCTGGATAATTTCTAAATTTTTTGTAGAGATGGAGTCTCACTGTGTTGTCCAGGCTGGTCTTGAACTCTTGGCCTCAAGTGACCCTCCTGCTTCAGCCTCCCAAAGTGCTGGGATTACAGGCGGGAGTCACCATGGCCAGCTGCGGATCTTGCTTCCACCATAGACAGGCACTTCTGGGCCAAACATTTCCCTTGTCCTGACAAAGACCCCTGGGACCAACACTGGCCCACTAGGGTACCCCCAAAAGAGCCAAAAAGGGGGCTGGAGCCAGGCACGGTGGTACACACCTGTAGTCCCAGCTACTCAGGAGGCTAAGGTAGGAGAATCTCTTGAGCCCAGGAGTTCGAGGCTGCAGGAAGCTATGATCCTGCCACTGCACTCCAGCCTGGGTGACAGAGGGAGACCCTGTCTCTAAAAAAAGAGGGGCCCAGAGCCCTGAATGCCTTGGGGGTGCCACATCCCTGTGCCCACAGGGTCCCCAGCAGAGCACAGAGGGAGGAAGAGGGAGTAGACAGGGGTAGAGATCTTAGGAAAGAGGACGTGATGCTCTCCTGGCTGTGTTCTGGTGGGAGGCCCCAGCCTTAAAGCCTAAAGCCAGGTTAGTCATTACTTCAGGGCTCCAGAAGTCGGGGCGGGACTTGCCCCCCCTTATCCTATCTGGCTTGGCGTCCAAGGCTAGAACCCAATGGAGCCATAGTTCCCTGGTGCCACATCATCTCGGGCATCCCCTGCGTCCACAAGGGCCAGGCAGCCAGCGAGCCATTTGGCCTATGGGGAAACTGAGGCATAGGGCAGCTCGGGCCTCCCTCCCTGCGTATCTCTTTTCTAGCCACCCTCCCTCCACTTGCTGTGGTCCTCCTCAGAGCGTGGGCGCTCAGAGGGGCCTGGCTTGGCCCCCAGCCCCACCATTGGCGCACACAGGTCCTTCCTCTGAGCCAGCCAAGCCCCCCCTCAGGCTTCCTGGAAAGCTGGGTGGTCGGGCCGAGCTGCAAGGGGCTCCGGCAGGCCTGGCCCTGTCCCTGGCCCCAGCCCAGCCCACATCTCACCTTCCACGGGTCCCCACTGGGCTCTGAACCCTCGCTGAACCAGAGTAGGAAAGGTGTGAGCCAGGACAAGAGCAGGGCTCTGGGGGGCCTCGTGGGGGGGGCCTGGTGGGGGATTCAGCCCAAACTGGGGGGCAGCAGGCAGGGCGATGGCCTGGCCTGAAACCTAGAGCCATCACCCCCACCACCCCAGCCTTTTCAAACCCATCCAAAGTCTTCTATTTTGTCCATTTTTTTTTTCTCAGCACTCTTTTTTTTTTTTTTTTTTGAGAGGGAGTCTTTCTCTGTCACCCAGGCTGGAGTGCAGTGGTGCCATCTCGGCTCACTGCAAGTTTTGCCTCCCGGGTTCACGCCATTCTCCTGCCTCAGCCTCCCGAGTAGGCGGGACTACAGGCGCATGCACCAAGCCCGGCCAATTTTTTTGTATTTCTAGTAGAGACGGGGTTTCACTGTGTTAGCCAAGATGGTCTCGATCTCCTGACCTCGTGATCCATCCACCTTGGCCTCCCAAAGTGCTGGGATTACAGGCGTGAGCCACCGCGCCTGGCCTTTCTCAGCATGCTTTCCAAAATGCATTTTACAGTTTATCCTCCTTCTTTTAGAGGTAAAACAGACTCATGCCATAGAATTCAAAAGATTCCAGAGGGTGTTTAGAATAAATACCAGCCACTCCCCAAGCCCCACGCCATCCCCAGAGGCCATTAGTCGGTTTCTTGTTTCTCCTTCCAGCCATGTTCCACGCTGAAACAAGCATGTCTGTATATTTTCTTTTCCCCGTGGAAACAACATCACACTCTCCGTGCTTTCTTGCAGCTCAGCGTAGTTGACTTCTAACAATGCACCTCAGATCTTTTCTTTGAGTGCAGAACTTTCCCCTCTTTTGTAATGACAGTGTAATATTCCATCTTGAGGCTGGACCATTGTTCTGGTGAAAGCACATGTCCTGGCCTCCAGTCTTCTGCTACTATACACCGGGCAGCAATGAAGAAATTTTTCTTTTCTTTTTTTTTTTTTTTTTTTTTGAGACTGAGTCTCGCTCTGTCACCCAGGCTGGAGTGCAGTGACACGATCTCAGCTCACTGCAAGCTCCACCTCCCGTGTTCACACCATCCTCCTGCCCCAGCTTCCCGAGTAGCTGGGACTACAGGCGCCCGCCACCATGCCCAGCTAATTTTTTGTATTTTTAGTAGAGATGGGGTTTCACCGTGTTAGCCAGGATGGTCTCAATCTCCTGACCTCGTGATCTGCCCGCCTCAGCCTCCCAAAGTGCTGGGATTACAGGCGTGAGCCACCGGGCTTGGCCAAGAAATTGTAATAAATGTCATTTTTGGCTGGGTGTGGTGGCTCACACCTTTAATCCCAGCACTTTGGGAGGCCGAGGTGGGCAGATCACCTGAGCTCAGGAGTTTGAGACCAACCTGGCCAATATGGTGAAACCCCATCTCTACTAAAAATACAAAAAATTAGCTGGGCATGGTGGCGCATGCCTGTAATCCCAGCTACTTGGGAGGCTGAAACAGGAGAATCACTTGAACCTGGGAGGTGGAGGTTGCAGTGAGCCGAGATCAGGCCATTGCACTCCAGCCTGGGTGACAGAGCAAAACTCCATCTAAAAAAAAAAAAAAAGTTCATAGTTGACATGAGGGTTCACTCTTGGTGTTGTATGCATATATTCTGTGGGTTTGGATGAATGTGTAATGACATATGTCTACCATTACAGTATCATGCAGAGTAGTTTCACTACCCTAAAAATCCGCTGTGCTCTGCCTGTTCATCCCTTCCTCCCCAAGCCCCTGACAGCCACTGGCCTTTTTACCGTCTCCATAGTTTTCCTCTTTCTGGAATATTCTGTAGCTACAATCATACAGTGTGTCACCTTTTCAAATGGGCTTCTTTCACTCAGTAATATGCATTGAAGGGCTGGGCGTGTTGGCTCACGCCTGTAATCCCAGCACCTTGGGAGGCTGAGGCAGGCCTGAAGTCAGGAGTTCGAGACCACCCTGGCCAAGATGACAAAACCCCGTCTCTACTAAATATACAAAAATTAGCCAGGTGTGGTGGCCAGTGCCTGTTATCTCAGCTACTTGGGAGGTTGAGGCAGGAGAATTGCTTGAACCCGGGGAGTTGGGGAGAGGTTGCAGTGAGCCAAGATCGTGCCACTGCACTCCAGCCTGGGCAACAAGAGCGAAACTCCGTCTAAAAAAAAAAAAAAAAAAATGATTTAAGGTTCCTCTATGTCTTTTCATGGCTTGACAGCTCATTTCTTTTTAGCACTGAATAATATACATATATATTTTTTTAGACAGAGTCTTGCTCTTTCACCCAGGCTGGAGTGCAGTGGCGCGATCTCGGCTCACTGCAACCTCTGCCTCATGGGTTCAAGCGATTCTCCTGCCTCCTGAGTAGCTGGGACTACAGGTTCATGCCACCACGCCCAGCTAATTTTTGTATTTTTAGTACAGACAGGGTTTCGCCACGTTGGCCAGGCTGGTCTCGAACTCCTGACCTCAGGTAATCCGCCCGCCCCTGCCTCCCAAAGTGCTAGGATTACAGCTGTGAGCCACCATGCCCGGCCTGAATAATATTTTATCGTCTGAACACACCACAGTGTTCTTACCCATTCTCCTGCTGAAGGACATCTTGGCTGCTTCCCAGTCTTGGCAACTGTGAATAATGCTGCTCTAAACATCTGTGTGCAGGTTTTTGTGTGGATGTTAGGTTTTCAGCTCCTTTGGGTAAATACCTAGGAGTGCCATTTCTAGGTCTCATCGTAGGAGTATGTGTAGTTTTATAAGAAACTGCCAAACTGTTCCAAAGTGGCTATACTGTTCTGCATTCTCACCGGCAATGAATGACACTTCCTGTTGCTCCCTGTCCTCGGGTTCGTGGCATTTGGGGTTGGTGTTGGCAGGGCTTTGGATTTGGCCACTCTAATAGGTGTGTAGGGGCATTTTTTTTCTTTTTTCTTTTTTGAGGCAGAGTCTCACTCTGTTGACCAGGCTGGAGTGCAATGGCGTGATCTCGGGTCACTGCAACCTCCACCTCCCGGGTTCAAGCGATTCTCCTGCCTCAGCCTCCTGAGTAGCTGGGACTACAGGTGTGTGCCATCATATCCAGTTAATTTTTGTATTTTTAGTAGAGATGAGGTTTCTCCATGTTGGCCAGGATCGTCTCGATCTCTTGACCTCGTGATCTGCCTGCCTTGGCCTCCTTTGGGATTACAGGTGTGAGCCACAGCACCCGGCCTTGTCTGTTTTTTTTTTTTTTTTTTTTTTTTAAGAGACAGGATCTCCCTTTGTCATCCAGGCTGGAGTGCAGTGGAGCATCATAGCTCACTGCAGCCTCCAACACCTGGGCCCAAGCGATCCTCCCACCTCAGCCACCCAAGTAACTGGGACTACAGGTGTGCACCATCACACCCAGATTTTTTTTTATTCCCGATCTTGCGCAGGCTGGTCTCCTACTCCTGGGCTCATGTTATCCACCTGTCTCAGCCTCCTAAAGTGCAGTGATTACAGGCGTGAGCCACTGCACCCGGCCAATTTGCCTAAAATTTTAAATAAACACCTGCTGCCCCTTCTCTGGTTTCCCAAGCACAGTTCCAGCAACTTCTGTACATGATTTATTTGCCATCTCAGTGCAATTTGGGTTACGATAGGGTTGCTGGTGTCTCATTTTTACAGACGGGGAAAACAAGGCTCAGAGAGGCATAGTTACTTACCCAGGGTCACACAGCAAATGGGGGCCAAGCCAGGGCAGCTGTGACTGACACTGGAGTACGTCTGTCCACTGTGAGCTGGACCTTGCCCAAGACAGACCGAGTCCCCACTCCCAAGGCTCACAGCCCAGTGTGGGAGACAACATGTAACTTGGCAGTTACAACTTGGGTCAAGCAGGGTATGATGAAGTCACACTGGCAGGTGGGGACCCATGGGGACCCAGAGGAGGTAACTGACCCAGCCAGGGTGAGGAGGCTTCCAGGGGAAGGGGGCTTGCCAGGAAGGGAAAAGAGTTGCCCAGGAGAGAGGAACAGCATGTGTGATGGCTCAGAGGAGAGACAAAAAGGAGACTGGCTAAGAGCACGGAAGAGTCCGAGGTTCTAGATCCTTCTCTGGGCATCAGTTTCCACTCCTTAGCCGTGAGCCACTCTCTTGAGCAAGTCTGGCACATGGGGAGCTGGAAGGTCAAGGCTGGGGCATCCATCCTACCCCTGCCTGGGATATGGGGAGGCAGGAGTGCCAGAGTAGCCCCCTTTGCGTCTGGGGGGCCCAGCAGGACCCCGTCCAGGTGGAGATTGGGAAGGGTGATGGCATCCAGAGGTGCTTCCCTGGACTCCTGCCTGGACAGGAAAGGAAATGGCAGGGTGGGGGTGGCAGAAGTCTGTTTCCCCTGCCCCAAATTGGATGCTTCCTGCCCCAGGCCAGCTCCTTGGTGGGCCGGGACCCCCTTCCCACCCATTACTGCCTCTCTAATGGGGGCCTCACCCCCATTAGTGAGGCCGCCCACTGCAAGCCTGGGAGTCCCAGGTGTTCCCAGCCCGCACTGCCCTTGCCGAGTGACGACCATTAAAGATGAATAATGAGCCTGGCAGGAAGGACCTGGGAGGTGGTGAGGGGCTGGCCCAGGGGGTGGGGGCCAGGGAGGCCCCAAAGCCTCTTCCATCTGGCTGGTCCCAGAGGCACCTGGGAAGCCCATCAGGAAGGCGTCGCATCCTGGAAGCCACCTGAGCGCCTGGTGTGGCTCTGATTTCACCTCCTTACTGCCTGCATTTGCTCTTAGCACCTGCCCCCTACAGGGACTGCCCCCACCCCCACTCAGCTGAAGTCATCAGAGTTAGCAAATAAAAATCCAAGACATCCAGTTAAGTTTGGATTTCAGATAGATCATGAATCACGGCTTGGCATAAGTGTATCCCATGCAATTCTTGGGATATACTTACAGCATCATTCATTCCTTTTTTTTTTTTTTTGAGATGGAGTTTTGCTCTGTCGCCCATGCTGGAGTCCAGTGGTGCGATCCTGGCTCACTGCAACCTCCGCCTCCCAGGTTCAAGCGATTCTCGTGCCTCAGCCTCCCAAAGTGCTGGGATTATGGGCATGAGCAACTGCACTGGTCTGGAGTGGATTTTTGTTTTTTAATTTTTTTGAGACAGAGTCTCGCTCTGTCACCCAGGCTGGAGTGCAGTGGCACAATCTCGGCTCACTGCAACCTCTGCCTCCCAGGTTCAAGTGATTCTTCTGCCTCAGCCTCCTGAGTAGCTGGGATTACAGATGTGCACCATCACGCCCAGCTAATTTTTGTGGAGTGGATGTATTTTAATATCTCACCATCTGCACGAGGTTTCCATAGCCCACCAGCCCTGTCCCCGCCCCCTCCTTGACCCTTCCCTGGCTCAATGAGGGTGTTTTAGGTCCCCAGCAGGTCACTGGCGCAGCAGGCATCTCTTGGAATTTGCACAAAAAGACCCAAAGTTACTGTAACTCTGGAAACCTCTGGAGAGGTCCCTAGGGGAGAGTGAGTGAGGGGCCACATGCCCGTCTCCCCCAAGGACTCATCACTCAGGGTCTCTTTCATCTCCCCTGGCTTTCAGGGAGGCCTCCAGGTGAGAACACACTCCCTGAATCTCAGGTTCGAGTCCTGACTCTGCTGCTTGCAAGTTTTGTGGCTATCAGCCTCCATTTTTCTCAGTGCCTTGGTTTCCTCACCTGTAAAATGGGGATAAATCACAATGCCATTACTGATGGCAGCTGTTGGGTTGTTGAGAGGACCAAGTGCATTGATTTCTTCAAGGAGCTTGGTCCGGCATACAGCACTCACTTAAGTGATGGCCGGGGCCCCAGCCTCCCTCCTGGCGCAGGGGGAGGGGCTGAGCGGGAAGTGGAGGTTAATTTTAGCCCTGATGACACCCGCTGGCCGCCTGCCTCGTCCAAACATCCCCAGCCAGGCGTGAGGTTCAAAGCATCCCCCCACCCCCAGCCTCTGACATCCAAGGAGCCTGTTTATTCGTTCTCATCTGCGGCAGCATTCTTTGCCTGCCTACGCCTGCCACCCGGACTCCTCCATCTCCAGCCCTTCGAGGTCCCGCCCTGTGTCAGTGGGGGTGAGGTCCACCTCACCTGCAGATCCCTCTGAGACAGGCTGTAATCTCTGGGGTGGTCAGTGAGGGGTGGGGAAGGGTCGGGGGGAGGGTCACTCCTGCCCCAAAGTCCAAAGATCTTCAGTCTTTGTTTATAATTCTCCAAGTGAGAGTTCAAGCTTCCATCACAGACAAGGACATTTATTCAGCACCTGTTTACTGAGTGCCTACTGGGTGCCAGGTCATACTGGGGACCCAAGCCCTGCCCCATGAGCCGCCCAATCTGGGGAAGACACTGAAAAACCAAGAAATAAATAGGATCTTTTTTTTTTTTTTTGAGACAGAGTTTCGCTCTTGTTGCCCAGGCTGGAGTGCAATGGCGCAATCTCGGCTCACCGCAACCTCTACCTCCCAGGTTCAAGCGATTCTCCTCCCTCAGTCTCCTGAGTAGCTGGGATTACAGGCATGTGCCACCACGCCCGCCTAATTTTGTATTTTTAGTAGAAACAGGGTTTCTCCATGTTGCGGGGAGTGTATGGAGATGCCACCTTGAGAAGAGATGCGCCAGAATTTGCGGTCCTCTCTGTCCCTGTTGGCATTCCCTGGAGGGTAGAAATTTTTCCCTACCCAGACTCAGAATGTTCCAAAGACCTCAATTGGTCTCGAACTCCCGACTTCAGGAATTTCCCCACCTTGGCCTCCCAAGGTGCTGGGATTATAAGCCTGAGCCACCGCGCCTGGCCAATTTTTTTTTTTTGAGATAGAGTCTCTGTTGGCCAGGCTGGAGTGCAGTGGCTCGATCTCAGCTCACTGCAACCTCCGCCTCCCAGGTTCATGCAATTCTTGAGCCTCGGCCTCCCAAGTAGCTGGGATTATAGGCGCTCACCACCCCGCCCAGCTAATTTTTCTATTTTGAGTAGAGACAGGGTTTCACTGTGTTGGCCAGACTGGTCTCAAACTCCTTACCTCGTGATCCACCCACCTCGGCCTCCCAAAGTGCTGGGATTACAGGTGTGAGCCCCTGTGCCCAGCCTATTTATTTTTACTTATGTATTTATTTATTTATTGAGTGAGTGAAAGAGTTTTGCTCTGTCGCCCAGACTGGAGAGCAGTGGCGTGATTTCATCTTACTGCAACCTCCACCTCCTGGGTTCAAATGATTCTCCTGCCTCATTCTCATGAGTAGCTGGGATTACGGCGCCCACCACCATGCCCAGCTCATTTTTTTGTAAGGCTCTGCCCTTGTTCTGAAGTCAAATCTCAACACTGTCTCCCTCTGGGAGGGGGAGTGACCAGGGGCTACAGCTGGGCTGAGGGCCTGAGTGGCTGCAGGTGGATTCCAAGTGTAAATTGAGGTCTTTGGAACATTCTCAGAGTCTGGGTAGGGGAAAATTTCTACTCTCCAGAGAATGCCAACAGGGACAGAGCGGACCGTAAATCCTGGTGCATCTTCCCAAGGTGAGTGGCGTCTCCATACACTCCCTGCAGGGCTGGCCCAGGTGCCCAGGTCGCTGGCTCTACTGGCTGTAATTTTTGCCGATGGAGAGACAGGTGTCTTAGAAACCTTGAAAACATCGCCTGAAAACAAACCAAGAAAATTATGCTCTTCGGCCGGGCGCGGTGGCTCACTCCTGTAATCCCAGCACTTTGGGAGGCCAAGACAGGCTGATCACAAGGTCAGAGACCATCCTGGCTAACACGGTGAAACCCCGTCTCTACTGAAAATACAAAAAATTAGCCAGGCGTGGTGGCACGTGCCTGTAATTCCAGGTACTCGGGAGGCTGAGACAGGAGAATCATTTGAACCCAGGAGGCGGAGGTTGCGGTGAGCTGAGATTGTGCCACTGCACTCCAGCCTGGGCGGGCGACAGAGGGAGACTCCGTCTGAAAAAGAAAAAGGAAAGAAAATTATGCTTTTCACCTCCAGGTTCCAACAGACCTTCTCCTAACCGTTTTCGTTCTCGGAAATACCTTCATTGGGACGGGTGCGGTGGCTCACGCCTATAATCCCAGCACTTTGGGAGGCCGAGGCGGGCGGATCACTTTAGGTCAGGAGTTTGAGAACAGCCTGGCCAACATGGTGAAACACCATTTCTACTTAAAATACAAAAATTAGCTGGGCGTGGTGGCGGGCATCTGTAATCCCAGCTACTCGGGAGGTTGAGGCATGAGAATCGCTTGAACTCGATAGGGGGGAGGTTGCAGTGAGCCGAGATTGCACCACTGCACTCCAGCCTGGGCGATAGAGCAAGTCTCAAGAAAAAAAAAAAAAAATACCTCCATTAGCTTTTCTGATTCTAAAATTGCCACTCACACCCTTCACAAAACCTTTCCAGAATGAGAGAAAGGCCTCTTTGTTCCCCGGCCCCATGTATTCCCTGGAATTTTCTCTCCCCGGGCGGGGAGGTAAATGCTATTGTTATTTTTTCACACACAAGGTTTTGCAATGGCTTTATTTCCACTCCACAATAGAATGGCCCCACAGCTTTTATTTCTAGAAATTGGAAAATGAAGCATGTCCAGCCCCCGCCTCTTCACCCACCACAGGCTGAAATTTAAGCTGCATGAACCCGGCTGGGCCTGGGTACCGGGGTGGGCAGACCCCAGCGTGTTGGTGCCAGGGGGCCCCGGGGTGAGGCCAGGGTCAGGTTTCTAGGGGTGCCAGGTTTCTGTCACCGTCACCTGGGGCTTCCCGCACTCCCTGTCTGTTTAGTGGCCCCAGCACCATGTAGATGAGCAGGGGGAGGCTGAGTTCTTAAAAGTATTACAGGAGGGGAAACCAAGGCCCACAGAGGGCCAGGGACCCAAGCCAAACATTCCAGCCTGTAGAGGGGGTATGCAGAGACCCTGCGGGGTGGTGGGAGGATCAATGTGACCTTCCAGGTCACCTCAGCTTCCTGAAGAAGGTGCTGGCAGTGGCTCCACTCTACAGAGGAGGTGGCTGACGCCCAGAGAAGTTGAGGAACTCACCCAAGGCCACACAGCTGCCAGAGGTGAAAGTCGGTTTTCTGAAGATCTCAGGGTCAAGAACTCCAAAGTCAGGCAAGTCCCCCATAGAGCCCTGCTCCACCACTTAGGGGCTGCAGGTGGCTTCTGACTGTAAATGAGGATGTCTGCACCATTCCGGAACATTCTGGAACATTCTAGTGTTGGGGGAAATTGTTGCTCTCTGGAGAATGCCGAGGGGGACCTGGTGGTGGAGGGTGGTGGTGACTCCCAGGTGCTATCTAAGTCTCAGTTTCCCCATCTGTACAGTGGACATGCAGAGGTGCCTGTGGTGCCTCCCCAAGGCCCAGGTGGGAGGGTGGAGGGGCATAGGGTGGGGAAGGTGTGGGGGGCCTGGAGAGTCTCTGCCAAGCCCCCTGGTGACCCCAGGCCTGAGCCAGCCTCGCTGGGCCCATCACTCACCTGCCGCCCACACCACACACCTGGGCTCCTCTCCCCCCCACCTGGCTGCAAGCCAGGGGTCCCGGGAGGGGGATGGGGCCCTCGGGAGGCCAGGCCAGGGCTTCCTAACAGGCTGGAGCAGGCCCAGTCCCCAGCGGGTAAGAGGTGTGGGGACAGGCTGCTCTGTCCCCTGACACCCCTGGAGCCCCCGTGGTCTCTGCCTCTACCTGAGCTGATGCCAGAGTGAACAGCTCCCTTTCCCAACTTCTCTTTCTCTCCTTCTGGAATTTCCTCTGAGGCTTAGAGGGACATGGAAACCCTCCTCGGGTTCCACAAGAGCAGAGGCCCAGCCACCTGGCCAACACTGGGGGACTCTGGCCTGCCCCCTCTGGAACCCCAGCACTGCCCTCAAACCCCCATTGTCTCCCCATATGCCCAGATCTCACATGTGGTTCATGGCGCACCCAGCCCAGCCTATGGGGCCTTCTCCCTCCTCCTGACCGGCAGCTGCGCTTGGCTCCCAGCCCTTAGGCCCCAAGGGAAGAGAAATTTCCAGCAGGCTGACAGCTTTATCACCCACCAGCCCAGGCTGAGGGAGGAACTGGGGTGTCCAATGAAGACCAGGACCCCAACGAGGGGCACAGATAGCCTCACCACACCCCCTAAGCAAGTCTCAGCTCACCTGAGCCAGAGGGAAGAGACCCTCGTGGCCTGAGCCTAGAATCAGGGGCATGGGGTGGCTGGAGGAGACAGTAGAACGGACTGATCTGGCTGGGAGGGCAGGAGAGCCCCTATCTGGGGAGGCTCCCTGGAGGAGCTGTTTTCACCAAGCCCTGAAGGATGACTGGGAATTAAGCAGGAGGCAGGGGGCAGAGAGTCCAGCTGTCCAGCTGGAGACAGCCTGGTGCGTTCGAGACTCCCAGTGACTTGAGTGGTGAGCGCCGTCTCTCAGGACCTGTCTTCACATCCACAGGACAGCTATGTGGGATGGAAGCGTTGCTGGTCCAGGCTTGGCTGGGGCTCTAGGACAAAGTGACACCAAGACTGAGAGCCCCATGAGTTATGTTTCTTTTTTTTCTTTTTGTGATGGAGTCTCACTCTGTCACCCAGGCTGGAGTGCAGTGGCCCAATCTTGGCTCACTGCAAACCTCCGCCTCCCGGGTTCAAGCGATTCTCCGGCCTCAGCTTCCAGAGTAGCTGGGATTACAGGTGTGCACCACCACACCCGGCTAATTTTTGTATTTTTAGCAGAGACGGGGTTTCACCTTGTTGGCCAGGCTGGTCTCAAACTCCTGACCTCAGGTGATCCGCTCACCTTGGCCTCCCAAAGTGCTGGGATTATGGGTGTGAGCCACTGTGCCCAGCCTCCATGAGTTACGTTTTGATCAGTCACAGACAATGCCCCCAGCAAGGACATGAACAGAGAACAGACTCAGGTCATCCCTTCTGGAAATGGCTTGCCTGGGAGACCGCAGTCCCTGGCCCAGCCCTGGCCAGTCGATCCTCCCGACTGGCCTGGGCCTGGCTGGGAACTGAGACGGTGAAAGTCTGGGGCAGCGTGAAGCAGCCTCCCGGAAGTGATTTCCAGAACAGGGAAGTCGTGATCCCTGAAGGTGAAACGTGGGCTCTGTCGCCTCTGTACCCAGCTTGGGAGTGACGGAGTTTAAGGACATCCTCTGTGAAAAACATCCACATCATTTCTCTTCTGCATTCCGGGAAACTTACCTGGCTCCCTGGACTTACACTGCCCTGCAGGAGTGGCTGGGGAAAGGGAGTGGCTTTGAGGCACACAGAGGGTCTTGGTGAGGCCACCAGAGGAGGCCTCGGCCGCCAATGTGGGGCCTGTGCCTAGTGTGTCAGAAGAGAGCATCTCAGGACGGGCGTGGGGGCTCCTGCCTGTAATCCCAGCACTTTGGGAAGCTGAGGTGGGCTGATCACTTGAGGTCAGGAGTTCGAGACCAGCCTGGCCAACATGGTGAATCCCCATCTCTAGTAAAAATACAAAAATTAGGTGGGCGTGGTGGAAGATACTTGTTATCCCAGCTCCTGAGGCTGAGACAGGTGAATTTCTTGAACCCAGGAGGCAGAGGCTACAGTGAGCCAAGATCGCGTCACTGCACGCTAACCTGCACTCCAGCCTGGACAACAGAGCAAGACTATCTCAGAAAAGAGAGCATCTCAAACCACACATCAACATGGTAACCCCTCTGCTTGAAGCCTCCCATGGCTCCCTATTGCCCTGGTACTGAACACCCCATGGCTGACCATGGCCTGGTCTCTGCAACAGCTCTGCCTCCTCTCCCGTGGTGAAGACCCAGCCTGCTGAGACTCCCCACAGTTCCTCCAACGTGCCTGGACCTCTGCTCCCTCGGGGCCTTTGCATAGGTTGTTCCCTCTACCCAGAATGCTTTTCCCTCCCTGTTTTATTTAGAAGGCTACAATTTTGTTAGCTCCCTTATAAAGGCTCGTGTATTATCTGACTCACCCTCCAGCTCCTTGCAGGAGTGCTTGGCCTGGCACTTAGTAAGTGCTTAGGAAATATTTGTGGTTTTGTGTTTTTTTGTGAGACAGAGTCTTGCTCTGTTGCCCAGGCTGGAGTGCAGTGGTTTGATCTCAGCTCACTGCAGCCTTTGCCTCCTGGGTTCAAGTGAGTCTCATGCCTCAGCCTCCTGAGTACCTGGGATTACAGGCACCACCACGCCCGGCTAATTTTTTTTTTTTTTTTGTATTTTTAGTAGAGATGGGGTTTCACCATGTTGCCCAGGCTGGTCTCGAACTCCTGACCTCAGGTGATCCACCAGCCTTGGCCTCCCAAAGTGCTGGGATTACAGGTGTGAGCCACTGTGCCTGGCCTTCAGGAAATACTTGCTGATGAACTAAGTGGGAGGTGGGATCTGGTGGGAAGGAAGGCAGGAAGGTGGAAATTCTGCTCACTTCCCCATTCTCACCTCCCAAGGAACCCCTGGTGTCCCTGTGGAACCTACTTTGGGAACTAGTGGTTCAGGTCAGCCTTTTCCCTTTGTGCTCAAAGCCACATTGCATTGAGGCCACAGGTGGGACCAGGGTCATGACCTAGGCCTCCAAATCCCTGCACCCTTTCCAGTTCTACAGCGGGGATTAGAGGAGCCACACAATTTGCTCTCAGAGGATGTCCTGGACACACTGGGTCACCTGATGGCAGGTGCAGTGGTTGGACAGAGCCTGGCTTCAGCTCCAGGTAAACTTCCTCCTTCCTGCTGCTACCTGGTCTGGCCTCTTCCACGTCCTGAGAATCTAGCTGGTACTGTGTCCTCAGCCTCCCGGGGAGGTGCTCTCCTCCTGGGCATGCTGCCCCCGCCATCCGGGGAGAGAGTCTTGGGGCACCTTTATCCCCAACCCAGAAAGCACGGGAGACCTGGTAGGAAAGGCGTCCTGACTCTGTTCCCGCCTCAGCGCCGGTCCTGTCTGCTGTGATTCAGGATGCAGGTGGATGGGCACAAAATCCCCAGAGAAGGGTCTGCAGGCTGTGCAGTGGCCTGGAATTTGGCCAGCAGCCCCTAGTCGAAGGCAGGGGTCTTTCTGGGTGCCGCATGTGGTGGGATGGAGGAGGGGATGGAAGGTTCTGGCTGATTCGCCAAACCAGGAGGAACTGGGCATGCTTTTTTGGGGGGGAACGGAGTCTTACTCTGTCACCCAGGTTGGAGTACAGTGGCGCCATCTTGGCTCACTGCAACCTCCACCTCCCAGATTCAAGTAATTCTCTGGCCTCAGCCTCCTGAGTAGCTGGGATTACAGGCGCCCACCACCACACCTGACTAATTATATTTTATTTTTAGTAGAGACAGGGTTTCACCATGTTGGCCAGGCTGGTCTCAAACTCCTGACCTCAGGTGATCCACCCACCTCAGCCTCCCAAAAGTGGTGGAATTACAGGCATGAGACCCTGTGTCCAGCCTGGGCATTCTTTTTCTTTTTTCTTTTTTTTTCTTGAAACGGAGTCTCGCTCTGTCGCCCAGGCTGGAGTGCAGTGGCGCAATCTCAGCTCACTGCAAGCTCCGCCTCCCGGGTTCACGCCATTCTCCTGCCTCAGCCTCCTGAGTAACTGGGAGTATAGGCGCCTGCCACCGCGCCCAGCTAATTTTTTCTTGTACTTTTAGTAGAGACGGGGTTTCACCGTGGTCTCAATCTCCTGACCTCGTGATCTGCCTGCCTCGGCCTCCCAAAGTGCTGGGATTACAGGTTTCAGCCACCACGCCCGGCCAGCCTGGGCATTCTTTTTCTAGAAAAAAAATCTTGGGTTCAACTTGGGTGGGACTTCAGCCCTGACCACCCCGAATTACCCATTTCCCCCAATCTACCCTTCTTTTTTTTTTTTTTAATTGAGATGGCATCTCGCTCTTTCGCCCAGGCTGCAGTGCAGTGGTGTGATCTCGGCTCACTGCAACCTCCACCTCCCAAGTTCAAGCAATTCTCCGGCCTCGGCCTCCTAAAGTGCTAGGATTACAGGTGTGACCCACCACACCTGGCCCCAATCTACCCTTCTATATATAGCTCTTTAACAAATACTTCACTATCTCCTAAGAGGGGCTGCCATGAACCCAGGGCCCATGTAATTCCATCTTAATATCAATTACTTTATAAAAATTAACCTGTGCCTGGCCGGGCGCAGCGGCTCACACCTGTAATCCCAGCACTTTGGGAGACCGAGGGGGGCGGATCACGAGGTCAGGAGATGGAGACCATCCTGGCTAACATGGTGAAACCTTGTCTTTACTAAAATACAAAAAATTAGCCGGGCGTGGTGGCCGGGCCCCTGTAGTCCCAGCTACTCAGGAGGCTGAGGCAGGAGAATGGCGTGAACCCGGGAGGCGGAGCTTGCAGTGAGCCAAGATAGTGCCACTGCACTCCAGCCTGGGCAACAGAGCGAGACTCCGTCTCAAAAATAAAATAAAAATTAACCTGTGCCTGAGGCTCTAGAGTCCAATGGTACAAAGCAGTAATTGGTCAAAGTTCAACCTCCCTCCCACTCTGGGCTCGGACTGTGCCCTGAGGGCCTGTGTTTTGAATCTCTTTCCAGAACCTTGGCATGAGCTTGGGACTGGGTGTCTGGATCACTTTATCACACCCAGGTCACCTGCTGCAAGGTTAAGACCAACTTGGCCCAATGGAGAAAGCAGGCAACCACTACATCATTTTAAAACAGCTTCATCGGCTGGGCGTGGTGGCTCATGCCTGTAATCCCAGCACTTTGGGAGGCCGAGACGAGTGGATCACTTGAGGTCAGGAGTTCGAGACCAGCCTGGCTAACATGGTGAAACCCTATCTCTACTAAAAATACAAAAATTAGCTGGGCATTGTGGTGTGTGTCTGTAATCCCAGCCACTTGAGAGGCTAAGGCACAAGAATCGCTTCAACCCAGGAGGTAGAGGTTGCAGTGAGCTGAGACTGTGCCACTGCACTCCAGCCTGGGCAACAGAGCAAGACTCAGTCTCAAAAATAGATAAATAAAGTAAAATGGCTTCATCAGGATGTAATTCACATACCATACAGTGAGCCCACTTAAGGTGTACAAGTAAATAAGTCAATGGTTTTTGGTGTGTTACCTTATTTTTTAAATTGTAATTCCATATATCCATACATGTATGTATAATATAAAAGTCACCATTTAGGCTTTTTTTTTTTTTTAAGATGGAGTTTCACTCTTGTTTCTCACTGCAACCTCCGCCTCCTGGCTTGAAGCGAGTCTTCTGCCTCAGCCTCTTGAGTAGCTGGGATTACAGGTGTGCACCACCACGCCCAGCTAATTTTTGTATTTTTAGTAGAGATGGGATTTCACCATGTTGGCCAGGCTGGTCTCGAACTCCTGACCTCAGGTGATCCTCCCGCCTCGGCCTTCCAAAGTGCTGGGATGACAGGTGTGAGACACTGCGCCCGGCCCATTTAGGCATTTGTAAGCACATAATTCAGTGGCATCACATGCAGTGTTGTGCAACCGTCACTCCAGCGTCTTTCCAAAACTTTCATCGCCCCAAACAGAAACTCTGGACCTATTAAACAAACATTCTCCCGTCTCCTCCAGCCTCCAGTCACCTCTGTTCTACTTCCTGGATCTGTGGATCGGCTTGGCCTGGACATTTCCTAGAAATGGGATCACACACTGTGTGGCATTTTGTGTCTGGCTTCTCTCCTTGAGTGTGATGTCCTCAACCTTCATCCACGCTGTGGCCTGTGTGAGAGCCTCGCTCCTTTTCTTTTTTCTGAGACAGAGTCTCGCCCTGTTGCCCAGGCTGGAGTGCAGTGGCACAATCTCGGTTCACTGCAAGCTCCGCCTCCTAGGTTCAAGCAATTCTCCTGCCTCAGCCTCCCGAGTAGCTGGGATTACAGGCATGCACCACCATGCCCAGCTCTTTTTTTTTATATCTTTAGTAGAGACAGGTTTTCTTTTCTTTTTTTTTTTTTTTTGAGACGGAGTCTCACTCTGTCGCCCAGGCTGGAGTGCAGTGGCGCAATCTCGGCTCACTGCCAGTTCCGCCTGCTGGGTTCATGCCATTCTCCTGCCTCAGCTTCCCGAGTAGCTGGGAGTACAGGTGCCCACCACCATGCCCAGCTAATTTTTTTGTATTTTCAGTAAAGACTGGGTTTCACCGTGTCAGCCAGGATGGTCTCGATCTCCTGACCTCCTGATCCGCCTGCCTCGGCCTCCCAAAGTGCTGGGATTACAGACGTGAGCCACCTCGCCCAGCCTTTTCATGGCTGAGTGATATTGCATTGTGTGGATGGATCACATTAGGTATATTTGTTCTTCTATTGATGGACATCCGGGTAGTTTCTACCTTTGGGCTGTTTGTTCTGTTGTGAGTCAGGCTGCTATGACCATGGGTGTACAAGTATCTGTTTGCGTCCTTTTGCTGTTAATTCTTTGGGGCTTCTACCTAGGAGGGGACTTGCTGGTGATGTGATAAGTATCTCTGAGGCTTTTCAAGGAAGCACCAAACTGTTTTCTACCCCGAATGTAATTTAAAATTTCCCAGCAACAGGCCGGGCACAGTGGCTCATGGTGACTCCATCTCAAAAAATAATAATACTTTTAAAAAGAAAGAAAGAAAACTTCCCAGTAACCACATTAAAAAAGATACCAGGAAATCTAATGTTTTTCTTTTTTTTTTTTTGAGATGGAGTTTCGCTTTTGTTGTCCAAGCTGGAGTGCAGTGGCGTGATCTCAGCTCACTGCAACCCCCACCTCCCGGGTTCAAGCAATTCTCCTGCCTCAGCCTCCCGAGTAGCTGGGATTATAGGCGTGTGCCAGCACCTGGCTAATTTTTTGTATTTTTAGTAGAAACAGGGTTTCACCATATTAGCCAGGCTGGCCTTGAACTCCCGACTTCAGGTGATCCACCTAATATTGCTGGTATTACAGGCGTGAGGCACCATGTCAGGCCAATTTAATTTTAATGACATATTTTATTTCACCCAATACATCCAAAGCGTTATTTCAATACGTAATTAATGTAGAAAATCATTAATGAGCTACTTCACATCCTTTCTTTCATACTAAGAAATAACAATCGTATGGAAATTTGACACCATAAGCACCTCTCTTTTTAGGCACTAAATTTTAGGTGGCAATGGTGACATGGGTTTCTACTAAAACAATACTGTTGTGTTTGGTGGGGAAAAAAAAATTTATTTAGGCCGGGTGTGGTGGCTCACACCTGTAATCCCAACACTTTGGGAGGCCGAGGCAGGTGGATCATTTGAGGCCAGGAGTTCAAGACCAGTCTGACCAACATAGTGAAACCCTGTCTCTACTAAAAATACAGAAATTAGCCGGGCATGGTAATTAACCTGTCATCCCAGCTACTCAAGAGGCTGAGGCACAAGAATTACTTGAACCTGGGAGGCAGAGGTTGCAGTGAGCCAAGTCTCAAAAGTAAATTAAAAAAAAAAAAAAAAAGGCAAGGCACGGTGGCTCATGCCTGTAATCCCAGCACTTTGGGAGGCCAAGGCGGGCAGATCACAAGGTCAGATCGAGACCATCCTGGCTAATATGGTGAAACCCCGTTTCTATTAAAAACACAAAAAAGTTAGCTGGGCGTGGTGGTGGGCACCTGTAGTCCCAGCTACTTGGGAGGCTGAGGCAGGAGAATGGCGTGAACTGGGGAGGCGGAGCTTGCAGTGAGCCGAGATCATGCCACTGCACTCCAGCCTGGGTGACAGAGGGAGACTCCATCTAAAAAAAAAAAAAAAAAAAAAAAATTAGCTGGGCAGGGTGGTGCTTGCCTGTAGTCCCAGCTATTCTGGAGGCTGAAGTGGGAGGATCATTTGAACCTGGGAGGTTGAGGCTTCAGTGAGCTGAGATCGTGCTACTGCACTCCAGCCTGGGTGACAGAGGAAGACCCTGTGTTATAAATTTATTATTATTATTATTATTTGAGACAGAGTCTCATTCTGTCACCCAGGCTGGAGTTCAGTGGTGTGATCTCCGCTCACTTCAAGTGATTCTCCTGCCTCAGCCTCCCAAGTAGCTGGGATTACAGGCACCACCACCACATCCGGCTAATTTTTGTATTTTTTAGTAGAGACAGAGTTTTGCCATGTTGGCCAGGCTCGTCTCCAACTCCTGACCTCAGGTGATCTGCCCGCCTTGGCCTCCCAAAGTGCTGGGATTACAGGCGTGAGCCCTCACGCCCAGCCTATAAATTTTTTTTAAATATACTGTTCAGTTTTTAGATGTACATTTAAAATTGTAAACAGTCCACCGTGGCGTCCAAGCCTCACCTCACCCATCACAAAGCATGGTTCGGTTTCCCTCCTCCTCCTCCGGTCGCTCTCTTAGCCTCTTTGAAGGTTTTTCTTCTCAGGCTTCCCACACCCAGTGTCTACACTCTGAGGGCCCTGGGCTGCCTCCAGTTCTGTGCTGGGTGTCTCCAGGACAAGCAGGGCTCCAGGTCTTCCCAGAAAGCCTGCTCCTCCCTGGGGTCCCAGGTCCCCCTACTCCCTGCCTGGTCGGCCCCTGCCTCTCCTGAGTCTTCACACCTGCCCATTCTCCCTCCTATCCTCCCCACCTCTCCCCAGCCTCAGCCTCTCCCCCAGGATGGGGACAGGGTGTCTGAGGGCCAGAGGGGTTAGCTTTGAGTGTCTGTTGATTGAAACATCAAGTGAATAGAAAATCAAGCCTAAACGGGCAGCCCTGAGCACTTCCTTTTCTTTGTCTGCAAACTGCTCAGGTGTCTCACCCCACCAGGCTTTGGCACTGGCTTCTTTCCTCATCCAAGGGACACCCTTTCCCTCAACTCCTACCTTATCAGGAGAACTCTTATGTTACCTGCAAAACCTAATCCCATTGTACCCTTCCCTGTCAGAGTTATAAATTCAATCCTCAACTCGGGTACTGGGGGCATTTATGACAAGCTGTGTCATAAATTATAATAGCTTCTCTCAGGACACGTGGCCGGGAAGTGGGTGATTGTCCTAAATGACCCTCACTCCTCTCACCTCTCTTCCCAGCTACTCTGACCCATGGATCTCCTGGGCGCTGCCAAGCCACAATGGCCG
>NW_026652403.1:0-74028 GCF_009828535.3 Hylobates moloch | reverse complement strand
CCATATCAGGCATGGGTTCCTTTTTCTTTGTATTTTACTAGGCAGCTTATTGTTCATTAAATGGAAGGGAAAGAAAATATTGTCTTATGATTCTTGTATTTAGGGCTGTGGTAAGTAATTTTTGAGTGAATAAAGTACCCAAAACTCAGAGAATTTCTCTTTATTTGCTCTCTTAGTATAATTAATACAGTTTTATTGAAATTAAAATGCACCTAGCTGAGAATGTGATACACGTAGGGGTTCAGTGAATGTCAGCTAACGTTATTTTTGTTTTAGCTTACAGCAGTATCTCTTCTGCTACTTGTTTTGTATTTACTTGTGTTTGTTTACTGTTCCTCACCAGAGAAACTTTCTGGGGGGCAAAGACCTTACTATTTGACGTTGTTTTTGCCTCACTTTCTATAAGAGGTCAGTTTTGTGTTGAATTGTATGGCGGGGCCAGCTAAAATGTGTTCGTACTGGCTCTGACTTTAAAAGGTGTGGAACCGTTGTAGCAATGGGGTATCGAAACTCAGATAGTCAACCTGAGAGACCAAGAAAGAGGAGAAACACAAAGATTGCTGTCTTGTTATGCTAGACATATGCTTTTTGCTAAAAAACCCATATTTGACATTCTTATGAGATATATTTCTCTGAAGCTAGAAGTGGTTACATTTCTATAGTGTCTTGCAATCTCATAAATAGAACGTTATATGTGAATAGTTAAAAACATTGGTGATGTGATCTCATCGATAGAAGTGAAAAGAAGAACATAGAATTTCAGCCTGGTTTAGGAGGTGAGGCTGGAAAAATAAGTGGGGAAGTAGAGCTATATCTCGAGCTAGCTTCTCATTTCTGGAAAACCAGAATTTGGAGGCTTACAAGAGATGTCAAGGACCAAAATAGTAAATCCAAATACAATCAGATTAGGATAATATTGATAGATTAACAGTGAGTCATTTAGATACAACCTGTTCTCAGGTTAAGTGTCTTCATGTAGCAGAATTCTTTATTTCATATTGATTTTGGATGTCGTGGATAAGTAAGATTAAAGGGCGTATTACTAGGGAAAATTTTATTATCATTGACCTTGTAAAATGCCCTGTAGTACAAAACTAGGTATCATGAGATAAACCCTGTCATTTCTCTCATCAGACTACAGAGAAATGTAACCTCAATGTGAAGTGAGCTGCTGACGAGATCAATGGTCTGAAAGTATTTGAAATTACCTGCACTCATGTTGGCTGTCATAACGCTGCATGGTCCCCTCCTCCCCTTCCCCTCTTCTTTTTGGAAAAAGACTTTTTTCTTTTTTTACTAGGCAGTTGTTTTTCCTGGCTTGACTTGTGGTCTGTGATTATTCTCTAAATTGTGACTTCCAGTGGTTTCATGATGTCATTTTTCTTCTTTTTTCCTTGAATGGTATAAAGAATTTTTATTTAATAGTAGTATTTTAATGCTTAGGCCTAGAGACAGCAGGATTATATTTTGTTGCTACCATATTGAGGTCATTATTTGGAACCTGAATGAACAAGGATAAGTACATCTGTGATGGGATTTTAGCAGGGAGAGGTCCTTAAAGATTACCCAGTTTGTTCCTCTAGTCAGTGATTTGTTCATTTATTCAAATATTTGAGTGTCTATATGCTTTTCTTTGCAGTATTTCTTTTCCCAGATGTTGGTAATAACACCTTCAGTACAACTATCTCAAGCCAAAAATCTTAGAACTGAGTACTGTCCAACCTAGTAGCCACTAGCCACATGTTACTATTTAAATGAACATTAGTTAAAATGAAGTAAAATATTGAGTTCCTCACTCACATTAGCACATTTCAAGCTGGATCCATGTGGCTGGAGGCTGCCCTGTGGGACACTGTCACTGTGTAGAACATTTCCATCACTGCAGGACATTCATTTGGACAGCACTACCTCAGAGCACTCCTTGACTCCAGGGGAGTCAGCATTCCCATCCCCATCCACTTAATCTCCCGAGACCTACGTCTGTCAGATTTGTTCCCTTTAAAGAATCCTCCCTTGTCTTAGTTTAGGTCTTCATCACCTGTCTTCTGAATTACGGCTTAAATTCAGTGACCAGCCTTGTGAAGCTGTCCCTGCCGCTGCCCCTCCAGCTGTAGCCACCTTCTCCCTTGTGCTCTGTGCATCCCCCATATACACCTGTCAGAGCACTGGCCCCACGGAATGCTACATGCTTGTTTACAGACTTTTCTTCTTGTGGACTGAGAGGTTCTTGGGAGTCCAGGATTGGGCTTTGGTTTTTCCAGGGCGAGGGGCAGGCACAGTGACTGACACATAACTACATATATATGTGTTTATTGAGCAGGTAGAGGCATGGATGGATGGAGGCCATAGCAGGTTGCAGTTTGAAGGCAAGAGATCTTGGGATACCTGGAAACTAGACGACAGGAGGGCATTTGTGACAGAGGGAGCGTAACAGATGCAAGGCCAGAGGTAGGAAGTTACAGGGCAATTCTGCCTCTGGACAGTAGCCACAGGAGAGCACTGTCAGCACCATTCAGAGTGTAGCCATGTACGGAAATAGAACTGGAGTGATGGTGCTGCATAGAAGCGTGCTTCCCTGTTCTGGCTAGTATTGCACCTCATAGTAGAGGTGCTGTGTTTCCACTTAGCAGCCTTAACCTGTGACTTCAAAGGAGTTACTGATACGCTGTCCACTGTCAAATGAGTCTAGTTAATTCTTCAAGACTTTTATGGTTCCCGACTTACGTTAGAAATGTTAGCAGCTCAGCAGCAAAGAAAAATGCATGTGTCCTTGTCCAAAAGAAGACAATCCAATGTAGATATTACTTACTCCTTTTTTTTTTTTTTTTTTTTTTTGGTAGAGATGGGGTTTTGTCCTGTTGCCCAAGCTGGTCTCAAACTCCTGGGCTCGTGATCCACCTGCTTTAGCCTCCCAAAGTGCTGGGTTTACAGGTGTGAGCCACACCGCACCCAGCAAGAACAGTTGCTTTCTAGTCAGACTCATCCGGACTCCTCTTTTTCCTAGCTGTGTGATCCTAAAAAACTCACTTTTTGATCCTAAATTTTTTCACTTTTAAATGGAGATATTACCTGCCTGTGAGGACTAAGTTAAATGTATATGACGTGTTAGCTCTATGCTTAGACCTGAGTAAAGCATTTACCAATAATAGCTAATAACAAAAATAATAAGTCCATAGTCTTTCACACAAATGGGAAAATTCATAATTGTGTTTCACAAAGGAAGAGTTAACACGTGATTCTTAAACATAAATGGTCATCCAGAAAATACATACGATGTTCGACATTTTCTTTGTCCTTAGTCATAGTTAGCTGGATATAACCATCTCTTAAGTGAAATGTATAGTGCTGGTTACCCTCAAAATCATCAAGTCGAATCAGCTGATCTAGTAGAGGTAAAATTAGGCCTGGATAATCTAAACCCAGGGATAATTTTCTGATTTTGGAAATAAGGTGATCACTTATGCAGATTACTTAGGAAAAAGCTCACTTTTCTCTTTTACTCAGCATCAAGAGCATGCAGTACAGCTGCTCCGAAGGAAGAGAAGAAAATTGTGTGCTGCTTTAAGTAAAATAGGACGTATAAAATAGAGTATCGCTGAATGATCATTCTATTTTTTTTTTTTTTTTGTACTGTTAAAAGGATGGTTGCGGTCTTAACTATGTGAATTCTTAGAATCTACTGGCCTACATAGAATACATGTGGGTCCAGATAATTCCTTTTAGTAGACTCAAAGTTGCTTTTCTTCCATAATGAAATGGCACAGTTACCTGCTTTCTCATGCCTGGACCTCCTTTCCCAAGCTTGATGCCTCCTACCCTTGTTTGACCTTCCTGAAGCTGCACCCCGCCCCACTTCTGGGCCGCTGTTCTCTCGATTTCTTGCATCTACCTTATTGTATTAAAATTATCTGCATTTATTTGTTACCCTCACAAGACTGAGTACCTTCACAAACAGGCATTTTCTTATTCATTTTTATGTGTTCGGTGTTTAAAGAGGGGCTGACTTCTACAAGATGCTTGGTACAGTCTTGCTGAGTGAATGGATGCGTGTTCACTAAAATTTTCTTGTTGTATTCTTCCCAAGTAGACCATAATTCTGAGTAGGAAACTGTGTCATGCTTCTTGTTACCTCATAGCTCTAGCACATTGGTATACAACATTGATCAGTTTGTTCTGTAGCCTTGCTGTTAATGTCTGGTGTCCTGGAAACACCTTCTAGGGGATATTTGGCAGTTATTAAATCTGTTACTATTTTATCCCTGTAGCTAATATTAGAATATTTATAAAATGATCACCAAGACTTCTATTGAATTTGAATATTGTTATGGGAAAAATCGATACAAATGCTTTTATTAGGTACAGTTCTTATGTGAATGGTTACTATTATTTGATTCAGTCTGTAGGCAGTAACAAAACCTAAAATATATGTGTTGTTAAGTAAATGAATTGAGCAGTTTAGTTGAATACACTTAGACTTGACTTTTTCTTTTTTTGCCCTTCAGCTATTATTTACTGTGAGTCCTTGAAGTTAATTTCAGAGGTTTCTCAGGATAGGGGGTTGGAATTATACGGGATTTCACACACCTTATTAGCTCTTTACTTAAAATAATTTAAAAAGAACTAGTTCAGGGATTAGAACTCCCTTGGAATTGTTGAAATGTGAAATTTGAATTTAAGACTTTCTTGAAGACTTGAATGCATTTTGCCTACTGGTAATTATTTTTTTTTTCTTTTGTTTATAGTTTTAGTTTTGATTGCTGTTAACTACTACTGATAACTGAGCCAAAGTGGTGATGCTACTTGAGGGGAATTTCTGCAACCCATAGTCAACGATTACATGGTAAGAGTGTGTGCCTTTTACCCTTAAAGCCATTTAATTTCTGTAACATAGTTTAGAAATTTAATTAAAAATGGAAATAGCATAAAATATTTTAATATTTTTGAATATTAAATATTTAATATTAATATGCTTTAATATATAAATATTAACAGCAGGTAATATTTTAGAGCTTTAGATCCTAATTAATAGTTTAGGACATTGATAGAGAAAAAAAACTTGATATATTCACTTCCATGTTAATTTTTTTGTGTGAAAAACATGATTATGTAGTTCATGACTTATTAAGCTGAGATCTCAGTCTTCCTCCCTCTGTTTTTGCCCATTTACTTTTTCTTTCCTGGAATTTAACCAATTGTTTGTTATCTGAATCTTTCTAGTAATGCATGGGTATGAGAAGTCAAGATTTAAAAACTTAAACCTAATCAGTTAGCAGGACATGGTGGCTCATGCCTGTAATCCCAGCATTTTGGGAGGCCGAGGTGGATGGATCATGAGGTCAGGAGATCACGACCATCCTGGCTAACACAGTGAAAGCCCATCTCTACTAAAACCAGAAAAAAATTAGTCGGGCTTGGTGGCATGTGCCCGTAGTTCCAGCTACTCTGGAGGCTGAGGCCTGAGAACGGTGTGAACCTGGAAGGCGGAGCTTGCGGTGAGCCGAGATTGTGCCACTGCACTCCAGCCTGGCGACAGAGCGAGACTCCGTCTCAAGAAAATCCCAAAAAACCAAAAGCAAACCTAGTCAGTTTTACTATAATTTACTGTGAACTGAGGTGGTGGTGATCGTGATAGTGGCTAAAATGAGGTTTTTGAATTATTTATGGATTTCAGTGAGCTGTCTTGCTCTAATTTTAAGGGGTAATTGAGGAGCAATGAGACATAGCAGACTAGTAGGGCAAGTTATTTCTTTGAGCTTCACTTTCCTCATACGCAGAATACTATCATCTGTCTTGCCTGATTTATGGAACTGTAAAAATCAAATGAGAGGATGTATATAGAATTTTCCTTTTCTTTCTTTTTCTTTCTTTCTTTCTTTCTTTCTTTCTTTCTTTTTTCTTTTCTTTTCTTTTCTTTCTTTCTTTGTTTCTTCTTTTGGAAGGATAGGGAGAGAATAACACGTCTTTTGGTTTTAAGATGGTATTGAAAGAGAACATAAGGTAGAAGAAAGGCTATTATACCAGAATTAGAAGCTGGAAGATTGATCTCTAATCCTATCTTGCCTTGACCTTGGGCATATCATTACATATTAATTTACCATAGGAAAATTGAACTTGATTTCCATACTTTCACTGTACAGGTAATTTTTCAGGAATATATCTGTGTTCTCTGACCACAGTTTAATTAAGCTAGAAATCAGTATCAGATACCCAAGAAATTCCAAAATATTTTGAAATTAATGATCACATCCTGAAAACCCATGGTTAAAGAGGAGCTTACAAGGCAGAATACTTTGAATTGAATGAAAATGAAAGCATAACGTATCAAAATATATGCGATGCACCTAAAGCACTACTTTAAGGGGAAATTTATAGTGTTAAACGCTTATATTAGAAAATAAAAGTTAAATAGCTTTTGGGCTTTTCCTGTATGTCATGATGGGTTACAGGCTGATTGTAGTTCTGATAAATGGCTTCTTTCACTTCCTATCCAATTAATGTGAAGAGGGGAGATAGTTAAATTTTTTTGTCAGGCAAGCATTTATTTTTTAACACGGATACTGTCTAGTATTTGTGTTCCACTTTATAGTTTTTGGGGGGCTTCAGGTGTGTCATCTCACCACAGCCTTTTGAGATAACCAGGCAGATATTACTGCTCTCATATTTAGAATAAGGACTTGAGGCTTATGGAAGTCTCAGCTCTTGAAGAACTCGGGGCTTCTGCTTGCCACGCCATCTGCTTGTTTTGCTGCCGTGCTGCATTTCCAGGCCTTTTGAAGAAGCGCTGTGTTCAGACTGTTGTAGGTGGCACACTCTGATTAGCTTGGTGAGGCAGATTCTCTTCGATGAGGGAATTTTCTAGAAGGAGTGCTTTTCTTAGGCATTTCTGTTGGTGTTTGTATTATGCCCATCAGAGGTGGCCTTTTATTAAGTACCGTTTTGGAGCTATGACTGTCTGGTTGCTAAATGTGTCTTTCCTGTCTCATTTCTTTTATTATGATATTTAGTCCTGTGTGTGGCTAACAGTCGACTTATTTTTACTTGACCTTCATGTTAGAATATACATATTAAATAAACATTCAGTGATCTCCTACTTTGTCATACTCAGATTATTTGTCTCCACAGATTCGGTTTTTTTGGTTTTTGTTTTGGTTTTGATTTTTTTTGAGATGGAGTCTTGCTCTGTCACCAGGCTGGCGTGCAGTGGTATAATCTCGGCTCACTGCAACCTCTGACTCCCTGGTTCAAGCGATTCTCCTGCCTCAGCCTCCCGAGTAGCTGGGGTTACAGGCATGTGCCACCATGTCCAGCTAGTTTTTGTATTTTTAATAGAGACAGGGTTTCACCATGTTAGCCAGGGTGGTCTCGATCTCCTGACCTTGTGATCCGCCTGCCTCTGCCTCCCAAAGTGCTGGGATTACAAGTGTGAGCCACCGTGCCCGGCCCACAGATTCATTTTTAAACTGCTTTATTGAGGAATAATTGACATACAGTAAACTATGCTTATTTAAAATGTATAATTTGATAAGTTATTTGAAATACGTATACACCCATGAAACCATCAATGTAGATGAACTGGTGACCGTTGTTTCCTCATGGCCCTTGGTCATCTTTCCCTTTTGTTTCTCTCCTACCCTCACATAACCGCTGGTCTGCTTTCTGTCCCTATAGATAAGTTTGTATTTCCTAGAATGTTATGTAAATGGAATAATACAGTATGTAGTCTTTTCATCTGGCTTTCATTCAGCATAATTAGATTCATCTCTGTTGTTGCATGTATCAGTAGTTCATTCCATGTTATCATTGAATAGTACCTCACTGTATGGACATAATGCAGTTTGTTTATCCATTCACCTGCCAATGGACACTTGGATTGTTTCTAGTTTTTGGCTGCTACAAATAAAGCTGCATGAACATTCGTATACAAGTCTTTATGTGGGCATGTGCTTTTATTTATTTTAGGTAAATACCTAGGAGTAGAACGGCTGGATCATGTGATAAGTGTATGTTTAACTTTTTAAGAAACTTGCAAACCATTTTCCAAAGATTATTTTATTTCTCTTGAGCAGTGGATGATAGTTCCAGTTTATCCATGTTCTCATCAGCACTCTGTATGAACAGTCTTTTTAAGTTTAGCCATTCTCATCAGTGTGCAGTCATATCTCCTGCGGTTTTAATTTGCCTCTCCTTAATGACTAATGCTGTTGAGCATTTTTCATGTGCTTGCTTGCCCATCTGCATAACTTCTTTAGTGAAGTGTCTGTTCAAATCTTGTGCCCATTTTAAGAAATTGGATACTTTATTATAGAGTTTCAAGAATTCTTTATATATTCTGTATCAGATCTTTATCAGATATATGATTTGTACTTTTATTCATTTTAATAGCATTTTTTTTCTTTTTACCCCAGAATGAAATTTTTGGGAGCCATATGGGATTATTTTTTGGTTTTATTTTTCGCACTTTCCCCAACCCCCATAAAAGTAGTTGCTCTTTGTCATCTTCTTCCTTTTCTTCCATTTTCTGGCAGGGCACTTAGGCTGTACATGAGTCAATACCTGTGCAGGACAGAAGACCCCTAATTAGTGAATGTGTTTGCATGGCTGGGATGGTCAGCTCTTTATTTCTGGAGGCTGGAGATGTGCCATTCCAACTGTCATCAGTATTGACTCGGTGTCCCTGGGGTGCAGTCGAAGGCCTTACCTGAAGTATTACAAGGTCAGAAGCCAGAACAGGGCCAGATTCAGATTCAATGATGAAAATGCTGGAGACAATTTACCAACATCCCTTGATTTTTACATGTTCATTTCTGATTGAATTGTATTGTGCTTACTGTGTGATTGTAATTTTCTGTGTGATTGCAGTTAACTTTTTTGTGTGATCTAATTCATAGCTTTTTTCTTACAACTTATCCGTGTTTTTTAAAATATGCATTCTCACATTTAGGTATAACATCTTAAAAAACTATCAGTTAACACTTGTTAATTGTATTATTCAAATCTTGGTCTTTGTTGGTTTCTGAGAAAAGTATGTTGGGTCTTCTACAAAAGGATAATAAAAGTTCATAGTTGTCATTTTTACTGTTTTTTTTTTTTTTTTTTTTTTTTACCAATTGAATATGATAAGTGTCTTCACCTCCATCTGTTTTTGTTGCATTCACCTTGAGTTTCTTTTGTGTCTTAGAGCCTGACTCCCTTTTGTTGTTAGCATTTGCTTGGTGTATGTTTTTAATCTCTTCATTTTTGTCGCTCCTAGTTATTTGATTTTAGATGTATTCTTGAATATTTATCTTACAAAACCCAAACAACTCAGTTTGTGTGTTGCTTTGTTCAGTGGAGGCTGTTTGGTGAGTGGTAAGGACATGGACTGAGTCCAGGCTGCCTGGGGTTGAATTCAGGCACTGCATAAACTGGCTGTGTGGTGTCTGTCAAGTTTACTTAACTGTTGGTGCCTGTTTCTTCCCTATACAATGGAAATGTTAATAGTTTCTATCTCAGTTTATAAGAATTAAATGAGCTAATATATGTAAAATTCTTAACAGTGCATGGCACATTCTGTAAGTGGTTTGGCTGTGTCCCCACCCAAAATCTCATGTTGAGTCATAGTCTCCATAATCCCCACATGTCAAGGGAGAGACCAGGTGGAGGTAATTGAATCATGGGGGCAGTCTCCCCCATGATACTCTTGTGATAGTGAGTTCTCATGAGATCTGATGATTTTTTAAGTGTTTGGTAGTTCCTCCTGCATTCATTCTCCCTCCTGCTGCCTTGTGAAGAAGGTGCCTTGCTTCCACTTTACCCTCCGCCATGTTTGTAAGTTTCCTGAGGGCCTCTCCAGCCATGTGAAACTGTGAGTCAATGAAACCTCCGAAACCTCTTTCCTTTCTAAATTACCCAGTCTCGGTAGTATCTTTATAGCAGTGTGAAAACAGACTAATACAAAGTCTTAGCCATTAATAGTGAGTTCACCCATTAACACTTACTGTGATTATTTGGAAAGCCATGTTCACTATTAGTGCCTTCTTTTTGTTAAAAAAATTAATAAGTTTCTTGTCCATTGCTGACTTTATTACAATTTTTTCCTGTAATGGTTTGTTATTGACATATCCAGTATCTTCTAGTTGTTTGTACAAAATCAAAATATTGATCATGCAAATAACACCTGAATATATACGTATTTTAAAAACTTGTAACACATTTGCAATTAAAGTACCTTTTGAGTCTCAGCTCTGTTCCTCCCCCGTTAGAGATAATCCATTATTATGAATTTGAGATGTTTCCTTCTCTGACACACGCACACACTCTCTCTCTCTCTCTCCCTGCCGTCACCCCCACCTCCGCCCCCCCATCTCTCTCATATGTATGTAGGACTACATAATACTTTTTACTAAATGGCATACTGTAATTATGAACTTTGATTTTTCATTCATTGCTATGTTTTGGAGGTCACTCCATATATATATATTTATCTTGTTTCTTTTTAACAGCTACCTTTCCCCTATTGGTAGTCATTTCCAGTTTATGTCAAACAGTGCTGCTGTGAACATTCTTGTACATGAATTCTTGTGCAAAGTGAGAATGTTTCTCAGAATAAGAGATGGAAATGCTAGGGTCAATAGTATGCATATTCCTAGTTTTATTAGATATAATTCTTTCGAAGGACAATTTGATGGTTGGCTGCCATTTGTATTTCTCTGATGTAAATTGCCTAAATCTTTTCATTATGGTTCTCCAACCACACATCTCATGGCCACAGTCCTTCCTGTCATATTTTTGGCTTGTGGTTTTCTTCCTTTAATCTCATCCCGTTGCCTTTCAACTTTGGAGGTTATCTATCATTTGTAGTCCTGTAGTATTGTTGCACATATTTTAAAGGTACATGTTTTTCATCATTTCTGTGGATTTGAAACAAAGGAGAAGCCTAGTCTAGGTGCTCTATTATATTCTATTTCTTTAATCTTCCATTTCAAATTATATAATTTTTGAAAGGATTTCCTATAAATGAGCTAAGGTTATGCACATACACACATGCCATACACAACCTGCTTATAAGTGTCTCATTTTAATGGAGAAATATGCTTAGCATATGCTGCAGCCTTAAATGGAAAGTAGATTACATTTAATCCCAAATCAAGGAAATGGAGATTGTTATTCTTCCTTGTCTGAAATATCACCTTAAACTGCTGTTTTCCTTAGTTTACCCACAGCAGCATTTCCATAAGTCTCCTTGGAGGCTGGGTATATATTCTAGTCTTATGCACACAGCTTCCTGGCAGACATCAAATGGAATTTGCCTTACCAGATGTCGTACTGAATCATGGTCTGCAGAGAGGTGGATGGATCGCATCCTTGGCCAGGGAAGTGGGATGGATACAAATATCTGGGTCAACTTGATGGTTAACCAAAGGTTAGTCATGTTATAAAAAGTCATGTATATAAAAAATACAAAACAGAATAAGATAGGGAGTCTGAAGCTTATGCATGCAATCAGCAACAAGGCAGTGTCTGAAGAACCAGACAAAGCCATCTGTTTAATAAGATAATAAAATCTGATATAAAAGGAACCTTGGAAATGTAAACCACTTTCTTCCTTTTTGGTCAGAGCTGACTCTTCATGACAAATGATCAGGTGCTTAGAGAGTTAAGAATGGGGAGGGACCTGCTGGGATAGAGGGAAAGAGAATGAATAGAAGCATCATATTAGAAGTCAAGGATTACTTGGATACCAAAGCAGACAACTTTCCCCTCCTTGGCTGCCTTTTTATCCTGGTAAGACACAGAAATGAAGCAGCCTTGGCTTATTGGCATATTTATAAATGGGACCTGTAGGAAGCGTTTACAATGGTGTAGTGGGCAGAGCACCAGTGGAAGTGAGAGACCGAAATTTTAGTGTCTACTCCAGGATGCAGGAGATTTTGGGTCTCTTTGTCTTGATCTTTGATTGTAAAATAAAGTTATGCTAGATCTCCAAGGTTCCATTCATCTTAAAAGTTTTTTTATTAAATAGCTGATTTTATCTGGCTGGTCAAAACAGGAAAGAAAAATAGTTCCTGGTCAAAGCATCTTGGAGGTTCCTGGGTTAGTAACGTGCATCAGAATAAATTTTTATGCACAATAAAGGACTGTAAAACAGATGTAGGTTCAAATATTAAATGTATTCTTCAGTCCCACATGTTCTGAGTATCTAGTTAAATGGACACGATGGTCTAAAGGGACTTAGAAATAAAATACGGGTATATTTTAAAAATATTTTTTATCTAATAGGAATTTAGTAATTTATTTAACTTTAGAAAGTCTGAACTAAAATGAGCATAACACAGAGCATAAAAATTAATTGAAGTATAGATATGTAGAGGGTGGTAAGTTGTAGAACAGCAGCTTTTTTCAGAGCTCCCTTTACCCTGTCCACTGCTAGAAGAGAAGGGCAGGGGAGACCAAAGTCTTGATCTTCACAGGCTCCCACACCACTTCTGTATCCCAACCCATGATACGTTGTTCTTCACTTTTACTCACTTCAAGGTTTCTTCCCACAACAGAGAAACTGCAAGACAGGAGCTAATGGTGAAAACCCTGGTGGAGAGAAATCTCGACCTAGACTTCGAATCTCTCCCTTTTCAGTTAGAACCATATTGGCTTCTACCTGGAGGATCTTTAGGTGCCATTTTGTGGCCCTTGAAAGTCAAACTATGTCCCAGAATGTCCTCTAAAAATAGGTACTTGACAAAGGTTTTTCATTACATTATTCCATAGACACAAAGTTGCCTTTTTCTGGGAGACTTATTATTTAGTTGTTGAGGCTGTATAGCAAAAGCTAAGTGATGTTTTAAAATGGTGGAATGCTGCTTCTAAGCCTTGAGTGAGAGCTTCACTCTTCCATCCTCAAACGTCTGTTGAATAGCTTCCCGATGCCGAGCAGGATGCTGGGGGGTCCATGATGCCGTCATCTCCCATTCCCCACTGAGAATGGAGTCTTTCTAGTTGTGTTTTAATTTCCAGGAATGAGACATACCTTTAATGTAGTGCTTGTCACACTGTGTTGTAACTTTATTTATATGCCTGTCTCTGCCACTAAACCATTAGCATCTTGAGGAAGGGGGTTTGTTTTATTTTTGTTTGTTCGGTTTTTGCATTTCCACTAGCTAAAGCATTATGAAAACACACTGAATGTTTGGAGAGTAGGTGAATCTGATACGGTAGTTTCTGAAAGCCAGCTGAATGTCTAGCTGAAAAGGAAAGCATGCCAGAGCTGGAGGGAACCCAAGAGAGCAAATCTGTTCTGCAGGAGAAGAGACTGAGGCCCACCCTGATGAAGAAACTTGCACAGAGTCATGTAGTGTTAGTGGCAGAACTTGGACTAGAACCCCGGTTCCCCAATTCCTAGTCCACTGCTGCTTCACTATACCTCTCTGTCTCCCATCCTGCAGAAATATACATACCACGTTTCAAAGTGCAAAGTGTGAACATTTGTCCCAGTGAAATGAGGTTGATTGAATTTTATGTGGTCTTTCTTCCTTCCCTCCTCCTAAATCACAACTTTTAATAAAGCTTTAAAAAGAAGCAGTGTGGCTCTAGAAGGCAGTGTGCCAAGTGAGGAGTTTAGGAAGCCGAGACCCTTCCTTTGGCAATGGGAATGTTATGTTAGTGAGTGTATTTTGGGAGTTGTCAGTAGGCACTTGATTCCAAGCAGAGTGCTGTAAAGTGGAGGCAGGCAGACATAGCCCTTGTCCTTCAAAATGAGAAGGCCATACTGAGGGGAAAGGTCACAGGAAGGGCTTGGGCCAGCATTGTGTCACTCTGCTCTATGAGCCCTGGCTACTTTTGCTTGGGTCACTTTCATTCCGAGGGCAAAACTCATACATACAAGTAAAACATGGTTAAAAAGCCAAACATCTGCAGTATACACACATTTAGTTTTGTATGTATAATATAGCCTGTGCCACATGTTTTAGTGCTATCATGCACTGTGCTGTAATTACCTGGCATGCAGCAATCAGAGCAGAGGTTACCAGCACATAAGGACTAGAAGAGAGAATCATTAACACTGTCAGGTTCTGCAAACTGTGGTTGTTCTAAAAGCTCAAAGGTCAGTCTTTAATGGCTGCATAGCGGAGAAAGAAATCCACCACAAAATCTATTCAGTTAATTTTGTATAGTCAGCTACCTCTAACTACCAGTAATATAGTTTTAAAATATATAATAAAGACTTAATGCAGTTAACATGTTACTCTGCATCCCATGAACGCTTACTTCAGTGGAGAATGATCACAGTTGTGGGCTTCAATTTAATTTATATGCCCCATTACAGTATATTCTATGCATGAAAGCTGTTATGCATGTTAATAGAGTAGTGGTGGTGTTCTTTTCTTTCCAAAATAATCTGCTCACTTTAGGGTCTGCACACATAAATTCTTAAGAGTGTACTCATATGTTCACTCATCAAGAATATCAGTTTACTTAGGGCGTGGTGGTGGGTGCTTGTAATCCCAGCTACTCGGGAAACTGAGGAAGAAGAATCACTTGAACCCGGGAGATGGAGGTTGCAGTGAGCCAAGATCGTACCACTGCACTGCAGCCTGGGAGACAAAGTGAGACTCTGTCTCAAAAAAAAAACCACAAAAATTCTGTTTACTGTTTCTTTCTTTTTTTTGTGTGAAAATAGTTACCAGCTCAATGTCTTAACAAAAGAAGAAGCTGATATGTTACCCTTGTTCTTACTGTGAAGGTGGAGTTTCTCTTCCTATTAGGATATAAGAGAACATTGCTTCTATTTTAAGAAACAAAAAAGGCCAGATGATCTAGATCTACAAAGCAATAACTTTTCTTAAATCCCAAAGAGTGACAAGCCCGTCTGAGAGTAGACAGGACACTTGAACTGTTTCACATTTAGCAGAGCACAGGGGGAACAGGTAACCACCATAGAAGTGCATAAGAAGAATTCAGCAAAAATTGTAATGCATTCTTAAGGTTGAATATGGGCTAATGCATCAGTTTAGAATAACCAGTTACCCAGATACAAGGGGAAGGTTACACTTATTCATAAGCTGTTTTCTACAGCCCTCCACTGGGTACTCTTAAGAAAGCTTATGAGCAAGCCTGGAGACTAGACAGAACCTCTTTTGATTGTGCTGTACTGCGGGAGGTAATCTCATCTGCCACTGAGAGACAGGCATGATGTAACACCTGCTTCGCCACAGCCTTCTGTCCTATGACAGAGTTCCCAGGAGGGCAACAAAACCTGTAGCCCATAGGACTCAGCAAAGATCTACTTCTGGCAGAGGTCTGGGAAACCCTCTTTCCTGCCCTGTGACCAGCAGGATCCTCTGCTTCTGGGATGAAGGGTAATAGCAAAAGCAGGACAGCCTCTTAGGCTCATGATCTTTCACTGATGCAAAGTTCTCTTTTTGCTGCATGAGGGACAGGAACTCTTTCATGCCCAAGACAGGGACAAATATCAGGCAGAGTTTAGTTGCCTTGGAGAAGAGATGCTCAGATCCTGAGAAGGCCCCACTCTGAGGTCCAGGTATATGGATCATTCCTAAAATTTAGGCTGGGCCAGGGAGAGCATGGAGCCTAGCACTTAGTAACATAGCAATAGCAGTCATCTCCGGAGAGCAAGAATGTAAAGAGAAATTTGTGCCACTTTTGTGACATAAATGTCAAGGAACTACAGGGTAGGTCAGGAACACTGAACAAAGTCTAGCACACTAGGCACAAGACAGCAGCCCATGGCTAGGGGATTTTGATGCTTGGTGTATCAGATAACAGTAGCAGCCATCTCCCTCAAACCCTGACTAGGTTGACTCAATCAACCTTAGTAATGGCTTGCTAGAAGAACATGCAAATTCATTGCTGGACAAGAAATACTGTTTACTTAGTCTGTACTGCTTTGCAAATGATATCCAGCATTCAGCACAAGATTATGAGACAAAAAAAGGCAAGAAAGAATGACGTGTTGTAAATCAAGAGATAAAGCAATCAGCAATCAATGGAAACAGACTCATAGATAACTTAGATATGGGAACTTAAAAATAACTATAATTAATATATTGAAAAATGTATTGAGAAAAGTGGGCCACACACATGGACTTATGGAAAATTTCAACAGAAATAAGGAAACAAGTTTTTAAGAGTTAAATGGAAACTGTTGGAAATGTAAAAACAAATTGGGTTTATTAGCAAACTGGATGTAGCCGAGAAAATAATGAAAGCTAAATGAACAGAATATAAAAAGGAACAGTGGAACAAAAGAGACAAGGAAAGGAAAGTGGAGTGGGGAAGCGGAGAGATGACAAAACCGAGCATCTGTGAACTATGGAACAGTATCAGTAGTCTAACACATATGTAATTGGAAACCCAGAAGGAAAAGAGAAGATACTGTCCAGAAAAAAACACTAGACGGCACAGTTGCTAAGAATGATCCCAAATTAATGAGAGACAGGAAACAACTAATAAGACAGACAGATCCAAGAATCTCAGAGAACCCCAAGCAGGATTTTTTTTTTTTTTAAGAACCCTCCAAGTTCTAGCAACACTGGAATCAAGTTGCTGAAATACCCAAGGTAAAGGGGAAAGTCTTGCAGGCAGCCATAGTTTAAAGAAAATGAAACATTACAAACAGAGGAACAAGGGTAAGAATAACAGCAGACTTCTTGTCAGAGACTATGAAAGTCGTTAAGACAGTGAAATAACATTTTTAAAGTATCAAGAGAAAAAGAAAGCTCAAACCCTGTCAATGCATAATTCTATACCCAGCAAAAATATCTTTTTAAATTAAAGACCAAATAAAGAATGTTTCAGACAAACAAAAGCTGAGGGAATTTATTGCCACAGATCTGCACTGTAAGAAATGAAAGGAAGTTCTTGGGCAGAAGGGACATCAGATGGCAGTTGGGATCTAAACAAAGAAATGAAGAAATCCTGAAATGGTAAAAAAGAATAAATATGTTATATTTTTTCTTATTTTTAATTATGTTAAATGATAATTGTCCAGAGCAAAAACAATAGTAATGTGGGGTTTATAAAAGGTAAAATATATGACAACATTGGACAGAGCATGGAAGAAGAAAATAGAAATATACTGTTTATATTAGGGGGTCTCCAGAGAAATAGAACATATAGGATATATAGATACATGAGGAAATTTATTACGGATTTGGCTCACACAGTTATGGAGGCTGAGAAGTCCCATGATCTGCTGTCTACAAACTGGAGACCCAGGAAAGCCAGTGGTGTTTCATTGTGCCTAGCTGATGGTGTAACTCCCAGTCCATTGCCAAAGACTCGAGGACCTGGGATTGGGAAGGTGGTGCAGGTGTTAAGCCTTGGAGTGTGAAAGCCTGAGAACCAGGAGCTCCAATGTCTGAGGGCAGGAGAAGATGGATGTCCCAATTTAAGAAGAGAGAGAGAGAAAATTCATCCTCCACTTTTTTGTTCTGTTCAGGCTCTCAATGGATTGGATGATGCCCACCCACATTGGTGAGGGTGGTTCTTTATTTACTTAGTCCACTGATTCTAGTGCTGATATCTTTCAGAAGCACCCTCTCACAGACTCACCCAGAGATAATGTTTCAGCAGCTCTGGGTATCTCCTAGCCCAGGCAGGTTGACACATAAAATACACCATCACATTATTCTAAAGTTACAGTGTTCTCACACTGTGCATGAAGTTGTTTAGTGTTATTCGAAGGTACATGTGATAAGCTAAAAATGTATATGTATATAGTAAGCTCTAGAGCAACTACTATGAAAAATGTAAAAAGAATAAAAACCAGTTATGGAGATGAAATGACATCATAACAAATAACTGAAAGAAAGCAGAAAAAGAGCTTTTGGACCAAAGAACAGATGGGACAAATAGAAAACCACTAGCAGTATGTGTTAAAGAAAAAATTATTTAATAAAGCTTGTTAAAGCATGGTAAAGACTTTTATTCAGGACCATTGCAGAAGGTAGAGGAGCCACTGCAACAGCATCTTGCAGTAGGGGAGAGAGATTGGGTTCAACTCTGAATACAGCATGGGCAAGTGGGGACTTACAGCCAAGGATTAGTGAGAGGGTCAGTGGATGGAAAAGTACTAAGAGGAGGACGTCAGGGGTTACGAGAATTCTGGCTGATGCCTAAGAGGATTCTTGCTGAAGATAGCCAGGGTGATGCATTGTCATCTGGGGGATGGTGGACAGTTAGGAACCTGATGAGATATTGAGGATAAACAAATTTTGAGGATGGCAAGGAATGTTCTTGCTAAACACATTTAGCAGGGGTCTTTGCTAGAAACTGAATTTTACAAAGAAGGTGCACAGATGGGCCTAGCAGAAGGTTCAGAAGCCTGACTAAAGTTTGGCCAAGCAAAGAATCTTTGTCAGATGGAAGGTTTAAATTCAGCCACATCAACAATTACATTGAATGTAAATGATCTAAACACCCTAGTTAAAAGTCAGAGATTGTAAAATTGGATAAAAAAGCAACACAACCATATGCTGTCCAAAATAAATTCTCTTTAAATACATAGACACAGAAAGGTTAAAATTAGAAGGAAAAACTTGTAAACACTAATCAAAATAAGGAATGACCGTTATATCAAAATAGACTTCGGAACAAGGATTATTATTAGGGGTAAATGGGACATCACATAATGATAATGGGATCATTTCCCCAAGAAGACTTAATAATCTTAAATATGTGGCTACATTCAACAACGGATCTTTAAAATACAGAAACAAAAACTGATAGAACTCAGGGGAGAAGTTGACAAATATACAATTATTGTTGACATCTTCAACAACTCCTCTCTGAGGACAGTAGGAGGTAAAATTAGCTACCCAATTTGCTATAAACACATACAAATGTTGGATAGAGTATAACCAAGAAAGTAGAAAGCACATTGATATGATTTTGAAATTCTTTAATCATTTGGCTTTAATTGGAAGAGTACCAATTGGAGAAGTTCAGTGCTGGTATTCAGGCATTTAACTGCACAACATGTAAAATTAGAGGAGAAATTTAGGTTTAGATTAATTGCGTGAGAAATAAAATGAGAGAACAAATGTTAGTATCTTATTTTGGTAATATAAAATTAATTAAAATTATATTACTATCAACATCTTATACTATTTTTTTTTATTTTCATGTGAGCCTCTCAACAACCTGTAAGGCAGGCAGGGAAGGTGTAACTAGTATTACTGCACAGGGACTCATGGAGTTATTTTGATAGGGTAATATGTAAATCAAAGTAGAGTGTACATTTATTGCTCTGCATGCAACATTGTCTACCCCTTTTCCTGTAACTAGTGTCCTCAATATCTATCTGGTTCTTCGTTTTGGTTTTTCACCTATACCTAGTCAAAGTTTATATGTGTCACTGTTTATTCATTCAGAATACATTTGAGGATACATTGGGGTGGGCTGGGGGGACGTGAAATGTGGTAGGTGTTGTAGTAATGAAGGGACAATTAAAACGAAGGCTAAGAATTCTTAAGAGAATCCTCACAAATGACAGTAGGAGGTAAAATTAGCTACCCAAGTTGTACATACAAATGTTGGATAGAGTATAACCAAGTATGTGTGTATGCATGTATATATATGTATATATTTATATTTAAAATATATAGTATTTTAAAACATTGCCATGCTTGAACGAATCAACAATCTTCCCTAGGTGTTAGGAGCTGAGAGAGTCGGAGGGAGGATGCTTAGAGCTAGAGGCTAGGGTTTAATGCCGCCCGTACATGGAAATGTGTTTCAGGCCAACCTGATGGAATGAGCTAGAACTGAGACCTCAGAATAAACGCTGGGATGTTCAAAGGGTTGTCAAATCCCATAAAAGTTGGGTAGAAAACCTGCGCTTGCCAATCCTGAGAAATAGCTTGCCATCTGCCTGGGGCTCCAAATAGTAAGAAAACAAAACAAACAAATATGTTAGGGAGAAATTAGAACCGCAGTCTCGGCCAGGGGCACAGCAAAAGAAAACAAAATTGTTCTACAAGGAAACTTTTCTAAAACAAGGTGCAGAGAACAACCCCCTACCCCACCATGAGAGTTTGCAGTAAGAGGTTAGACATATTAGCAAGTGTCAGCAGGTGCTGCACATGTGTGAGGGCACATGCACACAGAATTAGCACAGCAAGTATGAATTAAGGTAGGTAATTAAGCTACCTGGCTCCTCTCAGGAGGGGTTGCCAAGGTAAGATTACAAGTGCAAGGATCCTGAATGGATCACCTGGATTCCTTCCTGCCTCCTTTGCATGAACACAGTCTTACCTCTTCCTGCTGGCTGGAGTCAGTTTCCTCTGCCAGTATGGAGATTCCTCTTTTCATTTTCTATTCCATGGTAACGTGAGTCCAAAGTACTGTGGTGGCATCCAGAACTTGCAGTTCAGTGAGACCTTTGCCTTGTTCCTGCTAAGTGTGTGCCCCATTTCAGACCCCCAGCTCTGCAATGTCCACTGGTGCAGAATGGGAAGCACAAAGTTCCCCTGGGCTGTTGGTGGTGATCATTAAGTAGGGCTTTTCTTGCCTCCAGCCCTAGGTGCCTAAGCCCGTATGTCCTCCTCCTCGGTATCCCATTGCCATCTAGAGGCCTCTGATTTATAAGTGTACTGTGTTGTGGAGTATGACCATCCTTTCAGAGTGTCTGGCAAGCTTGTGCTTCAGTGTGCCTTGAAAAGGCTGGCCCAGCATTCAGTGGAATGGACCCGTGTTGGGTGGTTTGAAATGTGATGTGACCATTGAATCCCGTCGATGGGCCCACGCTCGACGTCCTTCACTGTGAAGTGGGTCCCCTCGTCAGATGCGATGATGTGTGGGGTCCATCAGGCTGATAATTCTGGGTGGATTTCTCGATGATGCAGCCTGGCGGATTTTGCCTGCTTTGTGTTCAGTGTCTCTTTTGGTGGGAAACTTTCCAGTGGGTGTTAACAAGTGATACAGAAATCTTCACTCCGTGCCCACTCCCGAATTTCTACCCACATGGCCTTTATCCAGATCTCCTTGTTCCTCATCTTCCAGTTCTTTTTATTTCAGTACCTTGACCATACAACCAGGCTGTTGGCCACCGCCCACACATCTGCACGCATTTCAGATCAAGCTATGCGGTGTCATGAACTGGTGTCCTGCCCACAGCTCCACCTGCTGGGAAGATTTTCCTTTCCACTGTCTCTGAGGGCCATCCTGAATACTGCTGCAGCACACACAGTCCATTTTTGACTAACACCCATGTGCTGAGCTGATCCCTCTGAAAAACCAAGCTCAGGCTTTCCTTCCTCCTTCCCCTGGATGTATGAATCCGCTGCCTGTGTAACCTAGGCACACGGGAGGGGCACTACAGCTCTTGGGGGTGACTTGGAGGTCTGGGCTTCCTGCTCACGGGACTCACTTGTATCCTGTGGTTCTACTGTGGTTCAATCTTGAATGTCCCATTTCTATTTTATGGTCAACTGCTGCTAGTTTGAATTAATAACTTGACTGACAGAACTTAGCTCATTCTGGGGAGCTTTGCATGCCTGGACCCCTGGTTCTCTGTGATCTCTACCAGGTCTTGATAATATAGTGCATTTAATATTCTGATGTGATGGCAGGTCCTAGGGCCTTGCCTTTGATTCTCCTGCTGGAGCTTGCCGCAAACTCCATATTGTCCTGTCTTCCTTATTTTTTAAATTTTTGTTTTTATTTATTTAGTTTTTGAGTCTCAGGGCATTTATTTTGTAAGGAACATGTTTGAAAAGGGGCATTTTAATTATCTTATAAATGTTTTTAACTCAGCAATAATGTTTACATAGCTAGTAATCATGGCTCTCAGGCATGGTGAGTTTTACTGTTGTTAAGTTTTGGTTTTTTTTTTAATACGTAAAGTTCTAGGGTACATGTGCACAACATGCAGGTTTGTTACATAGGTATACATGTGCCATGTTGGTTTGCTGCACTCACGAACTCATCATTTACATTAGGTATTTCTCCTAATGCTGTCCTTCCCCCAGCCCCCCATCCCCCGACAGGCCCTGGTGTGTGATGTTCTCTGCCCTGTGTGCAAGTGTTCTCATTGTTCAGTTCCCACCTATGAGTGAGAACATGCGGTGTTTGGTTTTCTGTCCTTGTGATAGTTTGCTGAGAAGGATGGTTTCCAGCTTCATCCATATCCCTGCAAAGGACATGAACTCATCCTTTTTTGTAGCTGCATAGTATTCCATGGTTTATATATGCCACATTTTCTTAATCCAGTCTATCATTGATGGACATTTGGGTTGGTTCCAAGTCTTTGCTATTGTGAATAGTGCCACAGTAAACATACGTGTACATGTGTCTTTATAGTAGCATGATTTATAATCCTTTGGGTATATACCCAGTAATGGGATCGCTGGGTCAAATGGTATTTCTAGTTCTGGATCCTTGAGGAATCTCCACACTGTCTTCCATAATGGTTGAACTAATAATTTACACTCCCACCAACAGTGTAAAAGTGTTGCTATTTCTCCACATCCTCTCCAGCATATGTTGTTTCCTGACTTTTTAATGATTGCCATTCTAACTGGCGTGAGATGGTATCCCATTGTGGTTTTGATTTGCATTTCTCTGATGGCCAGTGATGATGAGCATTTTTTCATGTGTCTGTTGGCTGCATAAATGTCTTCTTTTGAGAAGTGTCTGTTTATATCCTTTGCCCACTTTTTGGTGGGGTTGTTTTTTTCTTGTAAATTTGTTTAAGTTCTTTGTAGATTCTGGTTATTAGCCCTTTGTCAGATGGGTAGATTGCAAAATTTTTCTCCCATTCTGTAGGTTGCCTGTTCACTCTGATGGTAGTTTCTTTTGCCGTGCAGATGCTCTTTAGTTTAATTAGATCCCATTGGTTTATTTTGGCTTTTGTTGCCATTGCTTTTGATATTACTGCACAGGGACTCATGGAGTCATGAAGTCCTTGCCCATGCCTATGTCCTGAATGGTATTGCCTAGGTTTTCTTCTAGGGTTTTTATGGTTTTAGGTCTAACATTTAAATCTTTAATCTATTTTGAATTAATTTTTGTATAAGGTATAAGGAAGAGATCCAGTTTTAGCTTTCTACATATGGCTAGCCAGTTTTCCCAGCACCATTTATTAAATAGGGAATCCTTTACCCATTTCTTGTTTTTGTCAGATTTGTCACAGATCAGATGGTTGTAGATGTGTGGTGTTATTTCTGAGGCCTCTGTTCAGTTCCATTGGTCTATATCTCTGTTTTGGTACCAGTACCATGCTGTTTTGGTTACTGTAGTCTTGTAGTATAGTTTGAAGTCAGGTAGTGTGATGCCTCCAGCTTTGTTCTTTTTGCTTAGGATTGTCTTGGCAATGTGGGCTCTTTTTTGGTTCCATATGAACTTTAAAGTATTTTTTTCCAATTCTGTGAAGAAAGTCGTTGGTAGCTTGATGGGGATGGCATTGAATCTATAAATTACCTTGGGCAGTATGGCCATTTTCACAATATTGATTCTTCCTATCCATGAGCATGGAATGTTTTTCCACTTGTTTGTGTCCTCTTTCATTTTGTTGAGCAGTGGTTTGTAGTTCTCCTTGAAGAGGTCCTTCACGTCCCTTGTAAGTTGGATTCCTAGGTATTTTATTCTCTTTGTAGCAATTGTGAATGGGAGTTCACTCATGATTTGGCTCTTTGTTTGTTATTGGTGTGTAGGAATGCTTGTGATTTTTGCACATTGATTTTGTATCCTGAGACTTTCCAAAGTAGCTTATCAGCTTAAGGAGATTTTGGGCTGAGACGATGGGGTTTTCTAAATATACAGTCATGTCATCTGCAAACAGGGACAATTTGACTTCCTTTTTTCCTAATTGAATACCTTTATTTGTTTCTCTTGCCTGATTGCCCTGGCCAGAACTTCCAATACTATGTTGAATAAGCATGGTGAGAGAGGGCATCCTTGTCATGTGCCAGTTTTCAGAGGGAATGCTTCCAGTTTTTGCCCATTCAGTATGATATTGGCTGTGGGTTTGTCATAAATAGCTCTTATTATTTTGAGGTACGTTTCATCAATACCTAGCTTATTGAGAGTTTTTAGCACGAAGGACTGTTGAATTTTGTCAAAGGGCTTTTCTGCATCTATTGAGGTAATCATGTGGTTTTTGTCGTTGGTTCTGTGTATGTGTTGGATTACGTTTATTGATTTGCATATGTTGAACCAGCCTTGCATCCCAGGGATGAAGCCGACTTGATCATGGTAGATAAGCTTTTTGATGTGCTGCTGGATTTGGTTTGTCAGTATTTTATTAAGGATTTTTACATTGATGTTCATCAGGGATATTGGTCTAAAATTCTCTTTTTTTATTGTGTCTCTGCCAGGCTTTGGTATCACGATGATGCTGGCCCCATAAAATGAGTTAGGGAGGATTCCCTCTTTTTCTCTTGATTGGAATCATTTCAGAAGGAATGGTACTAGCTCCTCTTAGTACCTCTGGTAGAATTAGGCCTGTGAATCTGTCTGGTCCTGGACTTTTTTTAGTTGGTAGGCTATTATTGCCTCAATTTCAGAGCCTGTTATTGGTCTATTCAGAGATTCAACTTCTTCCTGGTTTAGTCCTGGGAGGGTGATGTGTCCAGGAATTTATCCATTTCTTCTAGATTTTCTCGTTTATTTGTGTAGAGGTGTTTATAGTATTCTCTGATGGTAGTTTGTATTTCTGTGGGATTGGTGGTGAGATCCCGTTTATCATTTTTTATTGCGTCTATTTGATTCTTCTCTCTTTTCTTGTTTATTAGTCTTGTTAGCGATCTATCAATTTTGTTGATCTTTTCAAAAAACCAGCTCCTGGATTCATTGGTTTTTTGAAGGATTTCTTGTGTCTCTATCTCCTTCAGTTCTGTTTTGATCTTAGTTATTTCTTTCTTTCTTTTTTTTTTTTTTTTTGAGGCAGAGTTTTGCTCTTGTTGCCCAGGCTGGAGTGCAATGGTGTCATCTCAGCTCATCACAACCTCTGCCTCCCGGGTTCAAGCAATTCTGCCTCAGCCTCCCGAGTAACTGGGCTTACAGGCATGTGCCACCATGTCTGGCGAATTTTTTGTATTTTTGGTAGAGATGGGGTTTCTCTATGTTGGTCAGGCTGTTCTCAAAAACCTGACCTCAGGTGATCTGCCCACCTCGGCCTCCCAAAGTGCTGGGATTAAAGGCTTGAGCCACCATGCCCAGCCAATCTTAGTTATTTCTTGCCTTCTGCTAGCATTTGAATTTGTTTCCTCTTGCTTCTCTAGTTCTTTTACTTGTGATGTTAGGGTGTCGATTTTAGATCTTTCCTGCTTTCTCTTGTGGGCATTTAGTGCTGTAAATTTTCCTCTACACACTGCTTTAAGTGTGTCCCAGAGATTCTGATATTTGTGTCTTTGTTTTCATTGGTTTCAAAGAACATCTTTATTTCTGCCTTCATTTCGTTATGTACCCAGTAGTCATTCAGGAGCAGGTTGTTCAGTTTCCACATAGTTGTGCTCTTTTGAATGAGTTTCTTAATCCTTTGTTCTAATTTGATTGCACTGTGTTCTGAGAGACAGTTGTGATTTCTGTTCTTTTACATTTGCTGAGGAGTGCTTTACTTCCAACTATGTGGTCAATTTTAGAATAAGTGTGATGTGGTGCTGAGAAGAATGTATATTCTGTTGATTTGGGGTGGAGAGTTCTGTAGATGTCTATTAGGTCTGCTTGGTGCAGAGCTGAGTTCAAGTCCTGGATATCCTTGTTAACCTGTCTCGATCTGTCTAATATTGACAGTGGGGTGTTAAAGTCTCCCATTATTATTGTGTGGGAGTCTAAGTCTCCTTGTAGGTCTCTAAAGACTTGCTTTATGAATCTGGGTGCTCCTGTATTGGGTGCATATATATTTAGGATAGTTAGCTCTTCTTGTTGAATTGATCCCTTTACCATTATGTAATGGCCTTCTTTGTCTCTTTTGATCTTTGTTGGTTTAAAGTCTGTTTTATCAGAGACTAGGATTGCAACCCCTGTTTTTTTTGCTTTCCATTTGCTTGGTAGATCTTCCTCCATTCCTTTATTTTGAGCCTATGTGTGTCTCTGCACGTGAGATGGGTCTCCTGAATACAGCACACTGATGGGTCTTGACTTTTTATCCAGTTTGCCAGTCTGTGTCTTTTAATTGGGGCATTTAGCCCATTTACATTTAAGGTTAATATTGTTATGTGACAATTTGATCCTGTCATTATGATGTTAGCTGGTTATTTTGCCTGTTAATTGATGCAGTTTATTCATAGCATCGATGATCTTTACAGTTTGGCATGTTTTTGCAGTGGCTGGTACTGGTTGTTCCTTTCCATGTTTAGTGCTTCTTTCAGGAACTCTTGTAAGGGGGGCCTGGTGGTAACAAAATCTCTCAGCATTTGCTTGTCTGTAAAGGATTTTATTTCTCCTTCACTTATGAAGCTTAGTTTGGCTGGATATGAAATTCTGGGTTGAAAATTCTTTTCTTTAAGAAGGTTGAATATTGGCCCCCACTCTCTTCTGGCTTGTAAGATTTCTGCCAAGAGATCCACTGTTAGTCTGATGGGGTTCCCTTTGTGGGTAACCCGACTTTCTCTCTGGCTGCCTTTAGCATTTTTTCCTTCATTTCAACCTTGGTGAATCTGACAATTATATGTCTTGGGGTTGCTTTTCTCAAGGAGTATCTTTGTGGTGTTCTCTGTATTTCCTGAATTTGAACGTTGGCCTGCCTTGCTAGGTTGGGGAAGTTCTCCTGGATAATATCCTGAAAAACGTTTTCCAACTTGATTCCATTCTCCCTGTTATTTTCAGGTGCACCAATCAAACATTCATTTGGTCTTTTCACATAGTCTCATATTTCTTGGAGACTTTGTTCGTTTCTTTTTACTTTTTTTTCTCTAAACTTGTCTTCTCACTTTATTTCATTATTTTGATCTTCAATCACTGATTATCTTTTCTTTCACTTGATTGAATCAGCTATTGAAGCTTGTGCATGCATCATGAAGTTCTCGTGCCATGATTTTTGGCTCCATCAGGTCATTTAAGGTCTTCTCTACATTGTTTATTCTAGTTAGCCATTCGTCTAACCTTTTTTCAAGGTTTTTAGCTTCCTTGCGATGAGTTAGAACATGCTCCTTTAGCTTGGAGGAGTTTGTTATTACTGACCTTCTGAAGCCTACTTCTGTCAACTCGCCAAAGCTATTCTCCGTCCAGCTATGTTCCATTGCTGGCAAGGAGCTGTGATCGTTTGGTGGAGAAAACATGCTCTGGTTTTTAGAATTTTCAGCTTTTCTGCTCTGCTTTCTCCCCATCTTTGTGGTTTTATCTACCTTCGGTCTTTGATGTTGGTGACCTACAGATGGGGTTTTCGTGTGGATGTCTTTTTTGTTGATATTGATGCTATTCCTTTCTGTTTGTTAGTTTTCCTTTTAACAGTCAGGTCCTTCAGCTGCAGGTCTGTTTGAGTTTGCTGGCACTCCGCTCCAGACCCTGTTTGCCTGGGTATCACCAGCGGAGGCTGCAGAATAGCAAACATTGCAGAACAGCAAGTATTGCTGCCTGATCCTTCCTCTGGAAGCTTTATCCCAGAGGGGCACCCACCTGTATGAGGTGTCTGTCGGCCCCTACTGGGAGGTGTCTCCCAGTTAGGCTACATGGGGGTCAGGGACCCACTTGAGGAGGCAGTCTGTCTGTTCTCAGAGCTCAAACACCATGCTGGGAGAACCACTGCTCTCTTCAGAGCTGTTAGACAGGGACTTTTAAGTCTGCAGAAGTTTCTGCTGCCTTTTGTTCAGCTATGCCCTGCCCATAGAGGTGGAGTCTGTAGAGGCAGTAGGCCTTGCTGAGCTGTGGGGAGCTCTGCCCAGTTCGAGCTTCCCGGCCGCTTTGTTTACCTACTCAAGCCTCAGCAATGGCGGATGCCCCTCCCCCTGCCAGGCTGCTGCCTCAGAGGTTGATCTCAGACTGCTGCACTAGTAGTGAGCAAGGCTCCGCAGGTGTGGTACCTGCCGAGCCAGGCACGGGAGAGAATCTCCTGGTCTGCTGGTTGCTAAGACCATGGGAAAAGCGCACTATTTGGGCAGAAGTGTCCTGTTTTTCCAGGTAGTCTGTCATGGCTTCCCTTGACGAGGAAAGGGAAATCCCCTGACCCCTTGCGTTTCCTGGGTGAGGCAATGCCCCGCCCTGCTCTGGCTCGCCCTCCATGGGCTGCACCCACTGTCCAACCAGTCCCAATGAGAGAACCAGGTACCTCAGCTGGAAATGCAGAAATCACCTGTCTTCTGCGTCGATCACACTGGGAGTTGCACTACAGACCAGAACTGTTCCTATTCGGCCATCTTGGAACAGAACTTATTTTTATTTTTTACCACCAATATCTCTGCTGGGTCGTACAGCCTTAGCAGCCAGGCTGCTTGCACCACAGCCTAGACCTGCTGAAGGGTCCTTTCTTGTCTTGAGCCCCACTCAAAACTGGCAGCTGCCGTGTCATGCAGTCTGTGGACCAGAGCCATATCCCAGGTGTGTTGCCCCCAGAACCCAACCTAATTGGCACTGGGCTTCCTCAGCATTGGGGGATGCAAGATATAACAAATTGTCTTTTCCTTAGGAGGAGATACCCAGCATGCCTCTGAGCACTGGGTCCCTCAGAACTTCACTGAAGTTGCCAGACCCTGAATCTTCATAGGGCTTATCTGCCACCCTCTGGAGCATGTGTGTCTTACCAAGGCCTCCTGTGTGCTAGCCACCCTGTGCTCGTTCTGTCCAGACAGCATGACGGTGTTGCTGTCTTTTCTCTCTTAGGCCCAGCACTTTCACAGCTAGGTTGTTGCTGGAATTCGTATTTTGTTATCAACTTAGCATCCAGAAAGAAGAGTTGCATGTAATGCCTGCAGGGGGAGGGTGCCTGATGCCCTGTAGGGGAGAGGCCTCTGCAGCATCTTCCAGCTCAGCCAAGTGCAAGCCCAGAGAGTCCCAACTGAGGGACTTGCAGGTAGGTTGTTTGGACTCAACAATATCATAGGCATTCATCTAGAATTCCCCATCCCAGTTTTCAGAATGCCAGGTTTCCTCTCTCAGGGCCCAGACCTGCATACTTCACTTACCTTGGCTGAGATGTAAACATTTCCAGCTTTTACTCTCACAGCTGGACCTTGGAAATGGGAAACCCACAGCTTTCCATTCTGTCTGCCCATCCAATTCAGGTGGTGGCAAAGACCACTTTGTACCCACTAGGAAGACCCTGTTGCCCTCACATTTAGCTGTTAACTGCTTGTTAACTGCAGTTCAGTATCCCGTTATCCTTATGCAGGGCATTAGTACGACTTTAGCAGTGACTAGCCACCTCTGCTGCTTTTCTGGCATTTTTCCACTGAATCTGCGTTATTGCCTTGGACATGAAGCATATCCCTTCATTTGGATATTTTTCAGGTCACCGTCACTGTAATCTTTAGCAATTGAGCCATGACCTGTGCCAGGGACTACCCTCCTATCAGTTAGGATGGCCTCCTCAACTGCAGAGTGGTCTGTGAGCATGTCCCAGATCCCCCATCTCACCACCTGCTTTCTCAGATCATTCTCAGGGCACTTGGGTTAGTCTGGGTCTGAGCAACAGACACCAAGATGGGATCACAGCTACAGGATTTGATTAAGGATACCACCTATGTAAAAGAAAAGGGGGTAGAAACTGGGGAGGCTGAGAGAGCCATCAAACCACAGTGCAAACCTGACCCTTGCAGTGGGAGGAGAGGGAGTTGGGTGTCAGCGAGCTTTCCTAGTCTGCCATGAGGTCTAAGGGAGATTCAGCAGAGCTGATGGGGAATTCTTGTCTTTAATGCATCTTTGTCAACGTTTCTCGGTTATTTCATCCTGATTTCTTGCTGCAGACTAGTTTTGTCATTCTCCATTTCATGTGGTGGGAGTTATCCATTTCCATAGTTGAAGAGAGCAGCCAGACCAAGCTGGATAGCATAGTCCCACCTCCAAATTCTTAGGGAAGGACCCTGGCCCAGTTTCAGCCATGTCTGGGATCTAGTTCACAGTAACGTGAACCAGGTTTTATCTCTCTAAACTGAGATATTTCCCAGAAAAGCTGGACAAACTACAGACCTAACACTAATACTTCATATAACCTCTAATAGTCCTAAACATTTTATTAGCAATCATTGTTTTATTCTTCACAGACAGACTGACTTTGAAGAATGATTCGGACGGGTCATAGTTCTTCCAATAAAGGAATCAAGAGGCGTACTTAAGTATTCTGTTGGTGACTAACTGGATTAGTTCATTAAATGTTTATTTTTGTAATTGCAAAGTATTTTCAAGGGTAATCACTGACCCAGCATTTTTTCCTTTGACTCTTCCTTACTCTTCAATTTATTCAAAACTAAATTAGTGTTAGAGAAGATAAAAGCTGTCTGGGAGAAGAATGCATTTGTTAGAGTACTGCTATGGTTTGGATGTGGTTTGTCTCCATCAAAACTGATACTGAAATTTGATCCCCTAGATGTTGGGAGGTATGGCCTAGTGGGATCTCTTATGAATCAATTAGTGCTTTCCCTGTGTGATAAGTTCTCACTCTTGTGGGAATGGATTACTTCCTGTGAGGGTGGGTGGTTAAAAAGAGTCTGGCTTCCTTGGTTTCTGTTGTTTCTTCTCTCACCATGTGATCTCTTTGCATACACCCACTGTCCTCCTATTTTCCACCATGAGTGGAAGCAGCCTGAGGCCCTTACCAGGTGCAGCTGCCCAGAATCATAAGTCAAATAAACCTCTTTTCTTTATAAACTGCCCAGTCTCAGGTACTCTGTATAGCACCACTAAACTAAGACAAGTAATTGACACTGAATTTGAAAACCATAAAAATCATTACTACATTATTAGAACTTTAAAGAAGAGCTGCAAAGCCCTCTTCTCTGAAATTGTAGACAGGTAGCATGGCCTCTCTCTGTTGTCTTTTGTATTTATACAGGCATAAGAGTTCCAAATAGAGATTTAATGAACATGAGAAATGAAGGCTGGGGATTAATTAGTCAAAGCTGAAATACTGGAACAACAATATATGAAGTACCCCAGGGGAAGGCCAAAGAGAAATATATATGTAAATGTCTATGGCTGTACAATCAGCAAACATTTTTTGAATAATCAGGTTGTGTCGAGGACTGTTCAGGGCATTGTGGTGAACACAGAATTCATGGACTCAGTCCCAAATTCAGGCAGCTTATAGTTCATCTGGGAAGAAGACAGCTGTGAGTCCTGCCTCTGCCAGGCACAGAGACCCTACAGTTTGCTTGGGATGGTTAATGGGGAAATGAATGAAGTGCCGATATGTTGTCCCTTCCAAATCCCTCTCAGAGCACCCTGTTGCTCTAAAATAGTGTGTATTTATAGGAAATGTGAGGTGTAGTGAGGTCAACAGATTAGGAGACAATTGCCATAGAAAAGATAGCTTGTTACAGTTCCCAAGAGGAGGGGGTCACAGCACACCACGCAGGGCCACATAGGAAGCACAGGGTCCCTCAGGAGGCAGAGCGGGAGGGGTAACTGTGGGCCGGAGCATTTTTTTGTGGTTTCTGTGGGAAGGAGTGGACAAAGCAGGGGAAGCAGAGTCAGGATTGGCGGGTTTGAATAATTTCAATGGGCTCTCAGCTTGGGGGCTGTTTCTAGTTGTCTAGTAGTTTGGTCATGGGATGATGTGCAGGTGGGTAGTGGCTAGGAGTGTGAGAGCCACATCGAGGAGGTGGTAGGTGTGTGGGCTCTGGATTGGTTGGTTTGCATTTGAAGAGGGCCCTCTTGGGTGAGTTGTTTTCCATCTATTGGAATTAGTAACCTTGGGAGGATGGCACCAAGCTATCCACCCCCATGATCCAAAAGCTTCCCACTGGGTCCCACTTTCAATACTTGAGATCACATTTCAACACGAGATTTGGAGGGGACGAACATCCAAACTATGTCAATAATCTTGTCAAAATGAAAATATATTCTAGTCATTGGATTTTCTAGTATTGTATGAAGATGAGGTTGGTTGTATGATTAGGAGGTTTGAAACTGTATAAACTCCTTAAATAGAAAGTTTTTATTTATTATCTCCTTTTTTTTGAGACAGTCTCACTCTGTCACCCAGGCTGGAGTGCAGTGCCACAATTTTGGCTCACTGCAATCTCTGCCTCCTGGGTTCAAGTGATTCTCCTGCCTCAGCCTCCTGAGTAGCTGGGATTACAGGCATGTGCCACCACGCCTGGCTAAATTTTTTTTTTTTTTTAATTTTTAGTTGAGATGGGGTTTCACCATGTTAGGCTGGTTTCGAACTACTGACCTCAAGTGATCCACCCACCTTGGCCTTCCAAAGTGCTGGGATTATAGGCGTGAGCCACTGAGCCTGGCCTATCATCATCTCCTTTTTGAGGAGGGGGGTGAGAGGGGGTGAAAGGGATGCCTAGGATGTTGGAGAAGGCTTTCCTGAAGTGTTTGGTGATCCTTGACTCTTATTTAAGTCTGAGGGACTAAAAGCTGGTGCACTCTGGGTGCTTGGGGAGATTTTGACAGGTGTTACTGCCTGGCTGGCAGTTTCAACAGGGGAAAGCCTCCCCCCGCAGTGTTCATATTTGTAGATCTTTTCTCTTCAAACATTCCCCAGGAAGGAATGCTCTAATGTTTTTGGATGGGAGTAAAAGCCAGGCTGCCTGTGTTCTAGGAGCCAAGTGGAACAAGAGGTCGGGGAGCTGTCTCACCAGTCATTGTAGACTTTAATATTCCTGTTTCCAGTACATTTCCTCCCCCTACTTTTAGCTATGCCTAGAGTCCCAAGTTCAAATTCTTTAATTTACCTTTCTTTTCCAGAGAGTAAAACATCCTGAGTTGGGTGGAGGAAGACAGCCCAGGAAGGGAGAAGGCATTCTTAAATGGAGTTTTAAAAGCCACCTCTCCTGTTTTATCTACCCTCAATTCCCGTTTCGCACTTACCTGGTGCCTCCTACTCCTGACCCTTTTGTAGGGAGGGAGAAGGTTCTGTGGCTCAGGTGGGCTTACTTGCTTGGGATGGTAAATGGGGACATTCACCTGCTGCCCCCAGTTAGCAGCCTAGGTGTACCAAAATGTCAGAGGTTTGTCTAGGTCCAGTTGTATGCCACACAGAAAGCCAATCACTGAGACAATGAGTGTTGCCAGGGAAGAAAGCTTTGATTGGGTGCTATAGCTCAGGAGATGGAGATAAGCCTCAAATCCATCCTCCTGACCTACTAAAATTAGGGGTTTATATAGCAGGAAGAAAGGTAACTATATGTGAGAAAACAGGAATTAGGGAGAGATAAGGAAGAGGAGTTGATCAACAGGAAACAGGTGGTCTTAAGCAGTCATGATGGGTGAGGAGTCTGACTTCTCATGGTCCAGATGAGATGATCCTAGTAAGTTTTAGTTTTTTAATACTACCTGGAAGACCTGATGGATGGTTGCCTGAGAAAGCAATTCAGATAAGACAAATGTAACTTGCTCAGGTTTCAAGACTTGGAGGGTCAATTTCTATGTTTATTCAAAGAAACCATAAACACCAGTTCTATGGGACAGCTGGGGTGATGTCATAATGGTGGCCCTTCCTGTCTCTTAATCTGGTTAAGTGGTCCTCAGGTTTGTGGCTTTTGTCTCCTCTCTTGCTCTTGGTACATGTGGACTTTTTGCCTTTCCTCTCCACATTTCAGTGAAGAGAAAGGTCAGAAATATGGAATATATTATTTTTCTATAAAGTGAGATTATACTATACATATACCTTCAGGATCTATAAAACTCACTAAAGTAATTCACTATTTGTTGCATTTTAGCTGATTCTGTCACATAGAAATTTTAGGATAATGAAAATTCCTGGAAAATAGCCAATTTTCAAGGCAATTAAAATTCCAGATTTGTTAAAATGTGAATATGAGCTTATGAAGAATGTGTTTTCAGTTTTCAGATTGTGAGCCATGCCTTTAGTGAAGAGGAACATTGAGCCCCGGCACTTGTGCCGGGGAGCTCTGCCTGAAGGGATTACCAGCGAACTTGAATGTGTAACCAATAGTACTCTTGCCGCTATCATACGCCAGCTGAGCAGTCTGAGTAAGTCATCTTTTTTCTGATTACCAACGACATTAACTTTTTGTTAGCAAATTGATTTTAATAGTTAAATGATCGTCCAAAGAAGAGATTGCAGCTTTAAGGAAAAGATCCTTTCTCCTTCTGTATTTCCCAGTGTGAAATTGACCACTGCACCCGTACTGGGCTTGTGATGCTTAACTTTAGGCAATGAAGATGTGATGCTGTTACCAACTCACAAATTATTAGATAAGATCAAATGTGCAGATTTAAAAGTGTTAATTTTTAAAAGCTTTTGAAAATGAAGATAATTGGTAGTTTTTTTAAAACTATCAATTATTATGAATTATTTTGTTAAACTTGAATAGGACCAATTGTTTTGTTTTTTAAGTGTAATAGATTGAAAACTAGTTAGCACCTGTAATATGCCTGGCACATAGTACCTACTTAATAAATGTTTGTTGATTGAATAACATCCCAAATGAACCATAGTATAAAGGCAAACAATAGATTTGCTGATTTTAACCTACTAAAAGTTAAAATGCAGATACTGACTTCCACATTGAGGTGAACAGATCAGCTGGTTATTATATGTATATGGTACCATGTATATATTTGCATGCATAGATGTATGGCAAATGCAAGCTAGGAAGAAAAGGCTGCTGCTTATTCTCATTTTGAATATTAATATTAAATATCTGAAGAATATTTTATAAGACTCAAATATGCATGAAAATGCCTTTTCCTTCAAAGCTTTTTGAAGTTGCACTATTTTACCCCTAACTTTTACATTTATTTTGTGATCTTGTTTTCTCACTTCATCCTACTCTTTTTCAGTTTAGATGGTTTATGCGGCATTTTTGGTGACAGGTTTTCACAGTTAAATTTTTCAGAAACTCTATTAATAACTAGAAAATCTTCCATGAAATGTCCCATATTGGTAGCCTCAAGCAAAGGGCAAATTTTTTTTTAACTCAACTACTTTTATTTATCTTGAAGAAACGCTGCAGGTAAGTATTGGTTTCTTTAATAGAATTGTACTGTATTATTACTGATATATTTTTAATAATATCTATAATCATTAGCTAAGGCAAAAGTACGTAAAGAAATTACATAAAATGTTTTTTAAAATAAAATTTTTCTGGAATCTAAGTTCTTATGATTGACTTTTGGTAGTGGTTATTGATAAAAATATACAAATTCACATAATTACATGAAGACTCCTTGTAAATTATTGAAGGGTAAAATTGTTTTTGTGTGTATTTATTTTTGTAGGAATGCTTTTAGTCTCTTGTTTTTATGGTTGAAATGCCTGTTGGCGCAAAGTGTAAGTGATGAAAGCCAACATAAACTGTCAGAGTTTTAATAATCAATCTGTATCTCATGCTGTAATAATCAGCGGAGTGTTGTGTTAGTTGTGTTTATGGTGTTTGCTTGGCCACAGTCTCCTGTAAGTGAATCTGCCCACACAGTATGCCTTGTTCTACGTGGCCCTTGTGGTAAATAGAATAATAATAGCCCCTCCAGATATGTCCATGTCCTTATCTTTGGAACCTGTGGATGTGTTATGTTACGTGTAAGAGGGAATTAGGGTTGCTAGTCAGCTTACTTTAAGAGAAGGAGATTACCCTGGTTTATCTGGTTGGGTTCAATATAATCCACAAGGGTTCTTTAAATGGGAAAGGAGGGAGGTAGAAGAATCAGTGCCAGGGTGACGTCATGTGGGAAACACCCAACTGCCGTTGCTGGCTTTGAAGATGGAGGAAGTGGGGCCATGAGCCAAGGAATGCAGGCAGACTCGAGAAGCTGGAGAAGGCAAGGAAATTGATTCTCTCCTGAAGTCCCCAGAAAGAACACAGATCTGCCCATACATTAGTTTTAGCCCAGTGAAATTCATTTCTGACTTCTGACATCCAGAATGGTAGGATAATAATTTGTGTTATTTTAAGCTGTTATGTTTGTGGTAATTTGACACAACAGCAATAGGAAACCACTCTAGTTTTGGTTGTGTTTTGTACCACCCTATACACTGTAGCCTCATGATTGGACCAGGGATGGGAACCTGCCTAGTGGATAGTCAGTTCTGAGTTAGGCTACTGCAGTGCATCTCAACCTGGCTTCTCTATCAGAATCACTTGGGTTAGCTTTAAAACAGGATGCTAGGAATCACCCCAGAGATTGTGCTTCCAGTAAGCACCAGAGATGACCCACAAAATTAGATACCCATGTGTCTGGATGGAAAAGATGAGCTGGGTCAGTCAGATCCTTTCAGGAAGTTTGAACTAAGAAAGGCAGCGAATTTGCTAGTCTCTTATGAGACCTGCTGCTAAAATGTCATCCGGGGATGAAAAAGCCATAATGACCACCTGTTAGGCAGAGTTGTGGGAGGGGGCAGAACCCAGGAGGAAGCAGAAGGAAGCCAGTTGATAAGAAAAGGCAAAAGAAGGGTGTACAAAGAGAAGCAAAAACATGAGCGAGACTGCAGGGCCCACAAGGTGGAGGCAGCAGCTGCTTCTAGACCTGCCCAGGATGGCTTTCCCCTCCCATTTGTGGTGCAGGGCTTGGGTGTCCTCACAGTGACCCTTCCTCACTTGAGGTTCGTTGAGTGCATCTGGGGCTTACAACCCAAAGAGCCTTACAGAAAGAGGAGCACAGTAATATATACTGCCAAGGATATAATTTTGGAAAACGAAGATAATTGAGTGCAATGAACTGAATGTTTGTGTCTCCCAACAATTCCACGTTGAAATCCTAATCCTCACTGTAATGCTCTTTAGAGCTAGGATTTTGGGAAAGTAAGAGGTCATGAGGTGGAGCCCTCACGAATAAGATTAGTGCCCTCATTAAAAAGGCCTGAGAGAGACACCTTGCCCCTTCTGCCTAGTGATGCCAAAGCAATGAGGCACTGTCTTGAAGAAGGGAGAGCAACCCTCCCTAGACACCAAATCTGTTGGTACCTTGACTTTGGAATTCCCAGCCTCCAGAACTGTAAGAAATAAATTTCTATTGTTTATAAGCCACCTACTCTGTGGTCTTCTGTCATAGTAGCTCATATTGCCTGTGACACTGAATTACTGATTGGTGTTAGAATATCAAAGTAGATTATCTGTAGTTTATTAGTGTTTATTCATTCATTCTTCTTTGTATTTCATATAATTATATCTCTTATCAGGTACATGATCGTGATTATCAGCAGCCTAAAGTAGTAGTCTTCCTTAAAAGATGCCGTTTTATGGGAGTAAACATTCTCTGTTTTAATCTACTATTCTTTTACACACATTGGCAAAATAAATATAAATATAAATATAAATACAAATATGAGACAAATGGAAAAGGAAAAATATGTGACCTGTAATCAAGAGAAACAGAAGTCAGTCAGTAGAAGCAAGACCCACAGATGATCCCGGTTTTGGAAATAACAGATGAGTACTTTAGAGTAGTTATGAAAAATTTATTGAGGGGGCTTCCAGTTTCTGGTCTGGCTTTTAAAGAGTTTGGAAGTCACTCCTGTCTACACAATAAGAGGAAGCTCGATAATCTGAAAACCAACTTTTTGAAAGATCCACCAAAGAACTGAAGTTACAGGACAAACTGATGCCCCCAAATTTGGAAAGTAAGTACAGGGGACAGCAAATAACTTTGAATTGGGTTCTGCTTAGAAGTTAACCAATTTATAATTTTAAAAATAATTGATAAGTCACATCAACATGATTATAAAGTAGGAAACAGATATGCAGTTATTACAACCTGCTACAAGACAACACTAGCACATAGTAAATGACATCAATGTTTTACCTCAATCTTTAATTGTTCATGGTTTGCCACTGGATATTAATATATTACAGGGGATGAGGAAAGTTATATGCAAATATATATGAGCTAAAGTTGTTAGGAAGAATAAGAGAATGTAAAGGAATGTTTTTATGTTATTTTTAAATTTTGTAATCATTCACCAGGTATTTAAAAATTGTAGGAATGTATGAGCCTATAGTATTAAAAGTCTTCTTTTACAGAGTATTCATTCCTATGACAAAGTCAAAACATAATCTTTTTTTAAATTCCTTTGGGTACCTACCCAGCCATTATTCAGTGGGTCCAAATGAGAATGGATTGTCTTAATCCTCCCCACTTTGCTGCTCACCCCCCACACCTGTGTCACTCCCCTCGCACCCTTACCTCCACTCCCCACAGCAGAAAATCATTTTCAGGTACAGATTTGGATAGATGATGTATAATTATATGCTTCCTATAAGTGATACAGAGGGGGACTAGACTTTCTCTACATATGTATCTTAGGGAAAACACCAGTGCAACTGAGGGATTTGCCTTGAGCCTGCACTGGTCATCCCTGCTTGAGCAGCAGGGACTTGCCCTGGAGACCTACTGTGAAAACCCAGGGCAACTAATTGTTCTAGGGAAGGAAAAACAGACCAGGACTCCACAGGGAGTTTCTCTGGTCTTTTCTAAATAGGAAGAGAGTTACCTGATCATTCTGATTCTTGTCACATTTATGGAGACAGTTCAGGGTCATGAGGATTTAAATAACTTTGCATAAAGCAAGAAAAGAATCTGATCTTAGATAGCAAATGGAATTCTGAAAGCCCTACAACTTTACATAACTTTTGGGAAATCTGTAGGTTTTTAGCTCTGGATATGCTCGTACTACATCCAAATCAGACACTTCAGGGGTCAGAAATTTTGTCACCATTAAATTTTTAATGGTGGGTTTAACAGGCTTTTTAGGGAATTGAAATCTTTCCAGTGAGACTATATTGAATTTAGTAACAGTCATAGAAATGAAAGAGAGGAAATTTGTCACATGAATGACCATATAGTTTAAAAAGATCACCACATTCAAAGGTTTGTCCAATAATTTTTTTAAGTCTTTTTTAATTTTCAGATTTTTTTCTTTGAGTGTTACTTCTGATACAGTACAGTGTGAGCAATCCCAGTGGCTGGGGGAGGAAAGCCGCTTGCCAAACAGTTTTAGGTGTGTTACTTGGTTTTCCAGCTAGGGAATTTCGATATTTTTTCCTTCAAATAATGACAGTTTAGTGTAGCAATTAACATTAAACCGGGAGTGCTTTTTCATCATTTTCCTTGATTAATAATCTGAATGCTCTTGTTCCTGTCAGCCAGTTGGTCAATTAAATCACAGTATCTTGTAATCAAATTCCTACTGATATTATGATGTAGTTTCAATATAATTTGCTTAAAAAGGAGATGACATTTGTGCCAAGGATGACAAAGCTTCTTTTTAATACCTCATGTGTTTGGTTTTGCTACTTTTTTTTTCTTTGTTCTTGTGATAATAGCTGTTTTTCCCTCCTCCTCCTTAAAATTCTTCTCAGGATGTCACAAAGAAAGGAGTTAGAACTTTAGTGAGCCCTGCTGAAAAAAAAAGTTTGGTGACATTAATGGTACTATTAAGATAATATAGAAAATTTAGCATAGAAACACACAAAAGAGTCAGCTTCACAAAATTCCATCAATCAGAAAAAATTGTTTGTAATACTTTGAACATATCTTTATACAGATGGTATCTCATTGTACATATGGTTTTATAGCCCATACTCACTGTACAGTAAACATCTGTATTGATTCTTATAAGACACATTTTTGAATAGCTGGAGATTATTATATTGATATACCATAATTATTTAACCATTTTACTAATGTTGGACATATAGTTGTTTATTTTTGGGGGAACACTATTATAAATTCTTATTCAAAATAATTACATGCATCTCTGGTTGTTTTTGATTTTTTTAAAAAAGATTTCTTATGTCTTAGGAGTCATCAGGATTCCTCATAATGAGCAAAGATAGTCGTCACAAATGGCCCAAAATTCTGTGATTCCATTAATTTTAAATATGCTTCTCTCTTTACAAATCATTATAAAATCTATTTTTTATTTTCATGTGCGGAGTAATTGTACAAATGAGAAAGGAAGTCTGTTTTCTTTTCAAAGGTTTTTAAGTGATTATTTTTATTAATACTCCTTAAGACACACATTGTGTTTCCCAGTCAACCAAATGCACTCTAATACAGTTGCTTTATATAATTGGATCTGAAATTTGGAGGTGTATTAATTGACATAAGTGCAGTTCTACTCAGGATAGAGATTTAAGTATTTTAAAGGCATGCGCTGAATAAATTTCTTGGATGCTTTTAGCCAAACAAGATTTTTTGGGGAGGTGAGGAGGATAAAACACAGTTTATGAAGGAACTAGATTATAAGTAAATTTCTGTACAGTTTGAGGCTAGGGTTGTGGGTAAGTTAAGATAAAATATATTGAGGTATCTGGACAGAAGTTGACTGGGAGGAACACAGAAAGAACTTACTAATTTTTAATGCTGCAAACTTAGTTTTTGCATCTCTCATGAACAAAGAAAGCCAGTGCAGGTAGGTAAAAAGTAGTGTATACTTAAGAAACTAGAAGATAGAAGTTCTGTCAGCAGGAGAATTGATGGCAAATATAAGAGCCCATCACCCCAACAAAAGGCAGGATTATAGGGGATTCACAGACTCTCATTACCCACCATTTGACCCGGAATGTCAGAAATACTTTCTTAAGGGTATTGTAGAAGTAATTGTTAGTTAGGTTTTTTATTTCTCCTTCCTCCGTATGGATTTTAATATAGCAGAATTTAATGCATCGTAATTCTTAGGAGCACAAGTTAGAGAGTCAGCCAAATCTGAATTTTTAGTTGTGGCTGTCACCAAATTTGTCTGGTTTTATCATCTCTCTTCTTTGTATGTCATATAATTGTATCTCATATCAGGTACATGATTGTGATTATCAGCAGCCTAAAGTAGTAGTCTTCCTTAAAAGATGCTGTTTTATGGGAGTAAACATTTGCTGTTTTAATCTACTATTCTTTTACACACGTCTGGCAAAATAAATATAAATATAAATATGAGATAGGTAGAAAAGGAAAAATATGTGATCTGTAATCAAGAGAAACAGAAGTCAGTCAGTAGAAGCAAGACCCACAGATGACCCCAATTTTGGAAATAACTGATAAGTACTTTCAAGTAGTTACGAAAAATTTATTGAGGGGGCACCCAGTTTCTGGTCTGGCTTTTAAAGAGCTTGGAAGTCACTCCTATCTACACAATAAGAGGAAGCTCAATAATCTGAAAACCAACCTTTTGAAAGATCCATCAAAGAACTGAAGTTACAGGACAAACTGATGCCCCCAAATTTGGAAAGACAGAAACCCATGGACAGAAAGCCTTGTGGGAACCATTTCAGGGTTGCAGAAACTTGGTGAGTTGCTGGAAGCTCAGTGAGGACAAGTTTGAGAGTTAGAAGCTCCAGAGGGGCCCAGTCAGAGGGGCTTCCACACTTGTGTGTTTTACTGCTAGCAACCTTACCAGGTTCTTACATTGAAGATTGGAGAAAAATCTCTTTGTTAGTCCATTCAGAAAAGGGGAATGGACTTTAAAGTAAGCCCAAAACATCTGGGCATGGTGGCTCACACCTGTAATCCCAGCACTTTGGGAGGCCAAGGCGGGTGGATCATGAGGTCAGGAGTTCAAGACCAGCCTGGCCAAGGTGGTGAAACCCCGTCTCTACTAAAAAAAAATACAAAAATTAGTCAGGTGTGGTGTTGGGCACCTATAACCCCAGCTACTCAAGGGGAGAGGCAGAGAATTGCTTGAACCTGGCAGGCAGAGGTTGCAGTGAGCAGAGATTGCACCACTGCATTCCAGCCTGGGCAACAGAAAAAAAAAAAAAAGCGCTCAAAACATTTCACTCTTTTTAACATGCCTGCTCTCAAAAGAAATTATTTCAACAGAGCCTAACAGACTGAGATTTTACCAGAGCTTAACAGACCTGGTTGGAGGGAAATACCCAACTCCGGTCCCTTCTGGTCTTCCTGCCTAACCTGAGGGGAAGCGGGAGTGAGACCCAGGGCCACAGGCTTACTAGAAGACTGAGACCCCAGTCATAGGACTGTAGAGCACTCCCTTTTCACTGCCCCCCACCTGACACCTTACCAGCATAGCACTAAGGGCCTGTGTACTGGGATTCCTTTCACCTTGTGTGTCACGTCTGGTTTTCATCAGAAAATTACAAAGCATACTAAAAGGCAAAAAACACAGTTTGAAGGGACAGAGCTAGCATCAGAACCAGATTCAGATATGGGAGGAGTGCTGGACTTGTCAGACCAGGAATTTAAAAGAACTATGATTAATATGCTGAGGGATCTAATGGAAAAGTAGATAACATGCAGGGACAGATAGGTAATGTCAGAGAGATGGAAATTCTAAGAATCGAGAAAAATATATTGAATGTACTGCAAAAGGTGAACAATGTGTGAGGAAATAGCAGTTTCAGAAGAGAAATGGAAATCATTTTTTTAAATACCAGAACTGAAAAATACAGTATCAGAAAGAAAGAATTCACTTGATGGACCTAACAGCAGACAGGACACAGCAGAAGTGATTGGTGAACTTGGAGATAAGTTAATAGAAATTATCTAAACTGATTCACAAGAGAAAATGAATTTAGAAAGTAACAACAAAATTTTAGAGCATTCAAAATATGGGACCATATCAAATGGTCTGACACATACGTAATTGGAATCTTAGAACAAAAGGAGAAAAAGAGAAGGAATAGAGCAGAAGAAGTAATGGAAGATAAGTTTTGAATATTGATGATAGATATCAACTAACAGACACAAGAAGCTCAGCAAAGTCCAGAAAGTATAAAGAAAACCACGTCATAATAAAATTGCTAAGGAGGCCAAGGCAGGTGGATTACTTGAGGCCAGGAGTTCGAGATCAGCCTCGCCAGCATGATGAAACCCCACCTCTACTAAAAATACAAAAATTAGGCTGGTACGGTGGTGCACGCCTGTAGTCCCAGCTACTTGGGAGGCTGAGGCATGAGAATGGCTTGATCCTGGGAGGCAGAAGTTGCAGTGAGCCGAGATTGCACCGCTGCATTCCATCATAGGCAACAGAGCGAGGCTCCATCATAGGCAACAGAGCGAGACTCTAAAAAAACAGAAAACAGAAACAAAAAACCAAAAATTTTTCTAAAGGAACAAAGATGAAGAGAAAAGCTTAAAAGAAGCAAGAGGAAAAATATACATCATGCAAAAGAAGGGAACAATGTTAAGGATGACAGCTGACTTGATCAGAAACATTGGACCAGAAAACAGTGGATAAGTGCTAAAAGAAAGAAACTTGTCATTCTATAATTCTATAGTCAATGAAAGTATCTTTTAAAAATGAAAGACATTTTGTTCAGACAAAAATCTCAGAGAATTAGTCTTCCAGCAACCTGTACTACAAAAAAAATCTTACGCTGCAGGGAAATGATAACGTTTGGAAACCTGGATCTGCAAGGGGTCCAGATTACCAGACAAAGTAAATATGGGATTAAATAGAAAATATCATCAATAATTAGGTCTGTATCAGCTTAAAAGACTAGTAACTGTTTAAAATTTATGGCATTTATAATCTATGTGACAGTAAAATATGTTCCAGTAAATGCTGAGTGTGAAAGTGATAAATAGACTTACACTGTTGTGTTTTACATTGTTTATGAAGTACTATGTTATTTGAAAGTAGAGACGAGTTAAGGGTACATAGTATAATTTCTAGTAACCATCAAGAATAACATATAGATATCAAATGAAATCCTAAAATAATGATTTGATTATCCCAGAAGGCAAGAAAGGAAGAACAAAGGAAGAAGGAACAGAAGGGCCAAGTGGAAAACAGTCAGATGATAGATTTAATCCTAACCACATCAATAATTTCTTTAAATAGAAACATTTTAAACTTCATCTTAAAAGGCAGAGATTATCAGGCTAAATTAAAAAGTGAGACTAAAATACACGCATTTTGAGGATGAAGACACTGATTTAAGGAAAGTTAATGAAAAAACATGCCCTGCAAACACAAGGTATAAGAAAGCTGGTGTGGTTTCGTGAATGTCAGATAAAATAGACTATAAAACAGATAAGCCAGGACCTTTAATGGTGATAAAAGAGTCAAGAACACAGAGCTTTAAATGTATATGTACCTAATAAGAGGACTGCAAACTACATGGAATAAAAATAGAACTGATGGGAGAAGTAGGCAAACTGAAAATCATAGTTGGAGATTTTAACAAGTACCCCTCAGTAATTGAAAGAACAAGTGGACAGAAAATATGTAAGGATATAGGGGGTTTGAACAATATACCAGCCAATCTGACTTAATTCATCTTTGTATACCAAACTCCCAAGTTGGAGAATACACATTCTTTTAATTTCCCATGGAACATACACCAAAACAGGACGTCTGGTAGGCCATAAAATAGTAAGTTTTAAAAGATTAATATACAGAGTGATGATAATGAGATAATTATAATCTTTTTAGATAATGCTCAAATATTGGAAAATCAAACAGTATTTAAAAAATAATCCTTAGGTCAAAGAAAAACTCAAAAGGGAAATTAGAAACTATTGCTAAACATGTGGTAATGAACACAAAATGCCAGTGTATTTGTGGGATTTCGTTAAAGAAGTGTATAGAGAAAAATTTGTAGTTTTAAATGTTATATGAGAAAAAAAGAAAGGTTTAAAATCATGAGCCCATGCCTCAGGTGGGCCCTTGGTGTTGCTCAGCACTCCCATTGTAATCTCTGTGTTAATTAGTTTTTGTGCTCTTAGTTGCCTATTTCATATCTTTCCACCTCGCACCTCCCCACTCTGCTGATGACTGTGCTTCTTATTTCACTGGTAAAAGAAAAGCAGTGAGAGGAGAAGTAAAGGTCTCCCTCTGACACATTGCACACTGATAGGCTCTGCATCCATGTGTCCTGTTCACCCTCCCTTAAATGGATGGGCTGTTCTTGCTCCTATCCAAGCTGTCTCCTCCAGCTGAGCACTGGATCCCATATCCTCAGGCTCCTTCCCGGCTACAGCACCTTCTTTCTTCTCTGTATTATCTTTTCCCCCTCTTTCTGTGTCATTCTCACCAAGTATAAATATGTAAAGAAATCTCCCTATTTGAGTAAATTTCAGATCATCCTCTCCCTGTCATCCCATTTCTTGCTCCCACAGCAAGATTCCTTGAAGGATGTATTCGTATCTCCATGGCCTCTATTTCCCACCTTGTCTGTTGTCCCCACTGAGATTTCATCACACTCACGCTTTTGAAACTGTGCTTATTGGCATGACCAGTGACCTGCATGCTGCTAAAATCCAGTGGTCAGGCTCAGCCTTCTTACATCATCTGTTACTGGCATGCGACTCACAGATAACTGCCTCCTCTGGAGAAACTCTCTTCACCTGCACAGTGGTCCGCCACCTCACTCTGGTGTTTTTCCTACCTCACAAGCTGTTCTTTGTCTCCTCAATGATCTTCCCCACTTGGCTCTTCTCTGCCTGTTCTCATTTACTAAGTGACCTCATCAGGTCCCATGGCTCAAAATAGCATCTTTATGCTGATTATGTTCAAATGTATGTCTTCAGTTCTGACCTGTCTCCTAGTTTCAAACTTACATATGACTATGCAACTGTCCACCCAGTATCTTCACTTGGATTTCTAATGCATATCTCTAATCCCACATGTCTAAAATTGCACTTATGATTTCTTTCTCTCTTTCCCAGCCATCCCCCGTATGTCTTAGCAAGTGGAAGCTCTCCTCTTAACAGTGCGTTTGATTGTCTTCTTTCTCTCATATCAGAGACATCCAGTCCAGTAGTGAATGAGGTCAGTCATCTTCAAAATGTGTAGCAAATCTGTATGCCTGTTAGCTGCCCTGATGTCACTATTCCAATCCAAGTCACTATGCCTATCGCCTTCTGTCAGATTTCCAGTCACTCCCTCAGACCCCCGCCCCAACATAAAGGAAAGGGCATCTATTTCTCTGTCCTCTTCTGTCCTTTTCCCGATCACTCACTAGCCTTTAGCCACACTGGCTTCCTTGATGTTGCTCGCATACACTAAGCACGTATTTGTCTTCTGCCTGGAAGGTTCCTGCCCTAGATACTCATCTTCCTCCTCTTCAGTCAGTTGATACCATCCTATCAGAGAGGCCTTTTGTGACCACTGAAATACCACCACCCACTTCCTTCCACTCTGTTCTCTGTAAAAAATACTGCTTTATTTTCCCCATAGCACTTATTTCCACCAGACACATTGCTTGTTGATAGTCTGTTTTCCTCAACCATAATACACCCTTCATGAGAACAGGGGCTGTGTCCACAAGTGTATTTCTTCAAGCAACAAGGACAAGGCCTGATACACAGTGGATGCTTGAATATTTGCTGAAAAAATGAATTTGCTTAATAATCAATGTCTGTTATCTAAGTTCTTAAAATGCTTAGAAAGAATATTATAAAGAAGTATTTTAAAAGTTCATTGTAGTTAATTATGGTTGACGTTTCTTTTTATTTTTCTGAATTTTTCAAATTTTCTGTCGTGAGCATGTGTTAGTTTTATAATCAGGACTGTAGCAGTAGAGTCTTTAATTGGACTTTGGGCCATTTTTCCTACTGTTTACTTTCCTGTATTTTCTGTATTTCTTACAATAAGCATGCATTGCTTTTATAGGAGAAAAAATAGATTTAAAAAAGAGGAAAAAAACTTTAAGCCCAATATTATGACTCGTTATTTTATGGAATTCAATAGGAACTGACATTACAGATACTATAATAAAGTTTCTTTTTTAACTTTTCATTTTGAAATGATTTTAGACTTTAAAAAGATCAAAAACAGTACAAAGAATTTCCATCAACTTTCACCCAGATTTCCCAGATTTTGTTTTACATTTCTTCTTTTTCTCAGACTTCTCTTCCACTTTTCCACTGTACATATGCATGTATGCGTATATATTAAAAATGATCTCTTTTTTGTCTCCTTTAATCTGAAATAGTTCCTCAGTCTTTCTGTGACTTTTATGACCTTGACACTTTAGAAGGGAACCAGCATTTATGTTATGGAATGTCCCTTGGTCTGGATTTTCTAATGTTTCCTCGTGACTAGATTTAGGATATTGACAGAAATATCACATGGTGATGATGTGTCCTCCCCTGTGCGTTTCATTAGGAAGCTTGTGTCCGCTTGTGCCATAACTGGTGGTACTGACTTTCATCAGTGGATTGATTACCCCAAGTTTCTGTAATGCAAAGATTTTTTTCCCTATGTGATTAAAAAGTATATGGGGAGACACTTTGAGACTATATAAATGTTCTGTTTCTCATCCTTCTATGAACCCACTAGTGTCAGCATCCACTGATGATCCTTGACGGAAACAGTTGCTGTGGTGGTTGCAGAATGGTGATTTTTTGGTCATGCCATAATTTCTTCAACATTAGTTAGTTAGCGTTCTGCTGCAAATGCTTTCACTTATTTCCCTATTTATTTACTTGTTCATTTATATCAGTATGGACTGATGGATTATTTTATTCTGTGGTTTATAATCCATTGACTTATTTTGATCCTTACGTTTCTCCACATTTGTCTGGTGGGAGCCCTTTCAGACAGGCTTCTGTGTCCTTTTGACATCTCCCCACCAATCTCAGAAGTAAAGTCCTTTGAGCACCTTACTCTTTCTAGCACAGCAATACATTCTAGGCTCATGTGGTTTTCTACCCTCAGCCCTGGAGTCATTTTTCCAAGAAGCCTGATTCCTTTTAGTGGAGAACAAAAAGCCAAAATCTTGACAAACCAAGATCTAGGTGCCAGTGTGTGTGCTAAAATTTATGAAAGCCCTAGTTATGACTGCTCTTTTGTTCCCAGAAAGGACTCATACAAGATACCTTGATTGTTTCCAGTAAATCTCCACTTTTAAATACAGCTGAAAATCCATGTACAGTTCTTATGCTTTGGCAATTTAGAGATGTGAGATAAAGTCAAAACATTAGTGATTTTCTTTATACTTTGTTTTCCAAAGTAAAAAAATTTCTTTTAAGCTATTCATGTCTTAAAACAACTGAGTAAAGTGTAGTTTCATAAACAAATGAAAACATTTACCTTTCTCTTTACCTAAATTCTCTTTACTTAAAACTCTCTTTACCTAAATTCTTTTTACCTAAAACTCTCCAGAATTTAGAAACTATTTATCAGTGGCTAAGGCCAAAATAATTGTCACCTAGTTACTAAAAATAATTCATTATTCAAAAAATAACGTATAATTTCATGTCGTGACTGACCCCATGTTACTAACAATCTGTCCAGCCTACAATAAGCAACAAAATTGTTTTTCCCCCACCAAGAAACATGACTTCCTGGTAATAAACCTTCCCAACACCAAGAAATAAAAAAAAGTCTTATCATTCTAACCCAAACAAAAATTAATCATCAATACTTCCATAAAAATTTTTAATTTAAAAGTACAGTTAATATACAAATATATCCCAATTTTGTTATGTTTTCTCTGATCTATAACTCACTTTCATCCTATTTAAAATTATTTATTTTAAATAAATAACCACGTATAATCTGTAGTTCCTTGTAATAGTCCCATTAAAATAGATTAGGTACAGAAAAAGATGACATCAAGAAAAATACGAGATCATACTAATTAAAAAAATACAGTCCAAAACATGTTTTCTAATAAATAGACAAGTATACACACCAAGCCCAATACTCATTCCTTACGACTATGACAACTGTGACTAAAGACTATGGGCTTTCCTAGAGAAGAGCCTTCCTGACTACAATCACTGCTGGTCTTGTAAATACAACCAGAGGGTTGAATTATGACCAGAAGGGGGAACTTGTGAGACAAAGTAACAAAAGTAAGAAGCCCTTTGGTCATTCGCTTGGCTTGCCAGCAGAATTTCACAAAATCCCTTGTCAACAAAACTTCACAAAGTACCTGGCTCAAGGACTGAGAGCAGCCCTCTGGAAGAATGCCCTAAAGATGATACAGGGGGTAGAGCGCAGGTTCCTGCATCTCCTGCCTAAATCACTGCATTTTCCAAAAAAGGTGAATTAATAATCCTAGCCCTCATCTTTTCCTATACAGAAGATAATGTCTAAGGATTTTGCTTTTATCATCTGTAACCAGATGTATCCTCACATTTTACTCTATTGTAACTTGTATTAGGTTGGTGCAAAAGTATTTAATATAACTTCTAAACACATTTGATATACCTGCTAGACACAGGCAGGCCACCATCACTTATATATAAACTGTGGGCCAAAATACTACTTTAAAATAGTCTAACAACTCTTGAGAAGCCTCTTCTGGCATACATTCCTCAGTAAGACTTACAAATAAAGCTAAGTTTAATTCTTCAAAAGCCTGATTTTTCTTTAGTTGACAGAGGCATTTATCTCAACCTGATGTACTTGGACATGAGTTCATGTGGTACTAATAAGTCCAGAAGTGGAACTTTTGTCAACAAAGAATGAATAAATTGCATTTACCTCAGTGTGCTCCATAATTCAGAATTAGTTTAGCTATTAATGGACTTGCCATTGAAAGAGTGAGTAGAATTCAGCTTTTCAAATCATTTACTGTTTGCAAAACTGAAGATTGTAATTATAACACTATTCTTATTCATCAGAAAATATAGCTCTTTCCGTTTTTTTCTCTTCAGACACTTGTCAGCTTTCAACAGCTGGCAAAATATTAATTACGCAAGTCTTAAAATTTTATGTCCCTTTATAAATTGAGAACTTCTGAGTGGAAATGTAGTATCAGTTGCATGTTTTTCAAATAGGGTTAGGCATCGGACATAGAGGCAAATGTTGCCTGTCCTTTTCTGCTTATTCAGCATCGAGCTGAGAGTACATGGTGTTGTTCTCAACAATAGTTGCTGTGCTTTGAGAGTATTGCTGTCACTTTTGCAAGAGGCTATTGTGTACACTCCCGTATTCTTGGTGTATATGCTGTCCCATGAATTAGTTTTCTGTACAGCCGAAGGGGATGGGATGGAGCTTTTGAAGTTGCACTGGAGTATATGTGTATATATAAATTTATTTTAAACTGTGAATTGTCAAGCAGAAACACAAGAATTGGTTTCATTTTGTGAGTATGTCAGACATTCAGAAATAAAGAACTGATAGACTTGAATATGAAGCATTTGGAACATGGTGCTCATCTACAAATCACCCAGCATTTCACCAAATGGATTCTATAAAACAGTAGTTTTGAAAGATGTTATTAGGTGTCTCCAGGCCCAGTCACTATGAGAACATTATATGTTAGATGCTTCTCTTGCAGATTGCCAGTGCACATTAGCTTATTACTGACTTTGAGACACCCCAAGGCATAGAAACATGTTTAATCCTTTTAGCTCCTCATTGCCCAGCCTGCCTTGAGCAGGAAGCATTTTGTTGGCTTTGTGCTTGTTAACAAGAAACACTGGCATAGATCATGTGTTTTTCATTCAGCTGATAGTTGTTGAGCAGTGGGTGAGCATGAGCAGTGGCAGAGGTGAAAGGCAGAACTCCAACTCTCCTAGAGTTTAGATGAATGAAGGCAAGATTAGAGTTCTCTGACGAGTCCTGTGATCCAGGTCAGCTTAGGGCATTGTGGAGCACAGAAGGGGGCAAATGCTCTTACAGAGCCCAGTCTGCATCCTGAGTTAGCCAGGACTCAGTTCTTGTGTTTTTATTCACTTATTCCGAAATCTTTTCTGAGAACCTACTATAAGCCAGGCATGCTCTAGACATTGGAGACTGATATAGCAGTACACAGAGCTAAGGGGAATCCTTGTCTTTGTGGATCATATGTTCTAGTGGTGGGAGACAGATGAGAAACAAGATGAATACATACAAGTGCATAATTTATTACTTGGTGATTAGTGCTAATCAGGAAAATACAGCAGAGCAGGGATAAGAGGGGTGTGTGATCACATGTGTGATGAGGTGATGGCATTTAGCCAGGGCTGCTAGGAAAGCCTCACTTAGAAGGTGACATTTGGGTGTAGAGCTAGATGAAGTGAGGGAGCAAGCCATGTGAGTCTCTGGAGCAGAAGTGGTCTACACAGAAGGAACTGGAAATGCAAAGGCCTGGGGAGAAGGGGGATGCTTGGCATGTCTGAGAAACAGTGAGGATGCCAGGGTAGTTGGAGTGAGACATACAAGGGAGAGGTTTATAGGAGATGAGGCCCAAAGGTGAACAGAGCTAGATCGTGTAGGAGCTTATAAGTGGTCATCTGGCCTTTAGCTTTTATTCTGAGTGAATTGGCAAGGCATGGAATGGATTTGAACACTCAGAGGAGTAACAGGATCTGAGGCTGGTTTGGACAAGATGGCTGGGGCTGCTCGGTTGAGAGTGAACTGAGCAGGGGCGTGGATAGACGCAAGGTTGCTGAAGACCTATCCCTTGGCGGTTAGGGAGGTCGAGGCGAGTGGTGATTATGCCTTGGGGCAGGGTAGGATCAGGGCTGGTGGTGCAGAGCAGTCAGACCCTGGATATATTCTGAAAATGGATGTGTATGACAGTTTGCTGGAGAGCCAGTGTGGAGTGTGAGTGATTGAGAGATGGCAAGGATGACCCTAAAGTCTGTGACTGGAGCAACAGGAAGAATGGAGCTGGCTCTTCCAAGAGGGGAAGATGGGAGAGAAGCAGGCTTATGAGGGGGTGTGAGGACTCCATTCCAGGCAAGTTATGTTTCAGTTATTAGACACCCAGTGATGCTGCCAGTAAGGAGTTTGATACATGGGTCAGGATCTCAGGAAGAGGTCCATCTGGAGGTAGAAATTTAGGAATCATCAGCATAGAGGAAGTGTTTACAGCCATTAGACCGGATGAGACGCCTAAATGAATGTTGATGGAAAAGAGAAGAGGTTGGAATATTTACACAGATCTTTTTTTCTATTTCAGTAGTTTTTAAAAGTGGAGTTTTTGGAAATATTAAAACACTAGGTTTAGAAGCAGAAGTAATTAGCTTTTTTTTTTTCTAAGCAAAAAGAACTTTTGTTAAATAAAAAGAAAAAGCCAAGACCTTGTGCCCTGGGCTCCTGTGGAGTTTTGATTCTGGGGAGGGAGGAAGCAGCAGAGGGAGCGGAGGGCCCGCAAGGTGGGAGGGCACCTGCAGGCTCTTGGCAGGCAGGCTTGGCCTGGGCATCATGGTCAGCACTGGGCCGTGCCACGGAGAGGCCGGATGGATGAGGCCTGAGAACTGGCCCTTGACTTAGCAGGGAGAGATGGTCTGCTGAGTTGGGTCGGCCCTTTCATAGAGTGATAGGGCAAAAACAGGACTGGCGTGGGGTTGGGCAGAATGGGGAAAGGGGCGAGGACAGAGCAGCATGGGGTACTCTGGAGAAGCTTTGCTGCGAAGGGAAGAGAGTAAGAGTGTAGGGTGAGGAGCAGGGGAAGAGGGAGGGTTTTTTCAGTGCAGAATTCTAGATTTTTATGATTTTCTTCTCCAGCTTTTTTAAAAAAAATTGTGATAAAATTTACATAACATTAAATTTACCTTAACGGTTTTTAGGTGTACAGTCCAGTAGTGTCTTTGTGTGTTGCTATAAAGAAATACCTGAGGCTGGGTAACTTATAAAGAAAAGTTTATTTAGCTGATGATTCTGCAGGCTGTACAAGAAGTGTAACACCAGCATCTGTTTCTGGTGAGGCCTCAGAAAGTTTCCACTCATGAAGGAAGGTGAAGGGGAGCTGTGTGTGCAGAGGTCACATGGAGAAACAGAGGAAACAAGTAGCGGGAGGTGCCGCCAGGCTCTTTTTAACAGCCAGCTCTCACAGGAACTACTAGAGCAAAAACTCGCTCACCCAGAGAAGGCATTAGTCTATTCACGAGGGATCCACCCTTGTGATCCAAACAAATTCCATTATGTCCCACCTCCAACATTGGGGATCACATTTCAACATGAGATTTGGAGGCAACCAGCATCCAAACTGTAGCAAGTAATGTTAACTACTGTGTACACATGGTTGTGCAGCAGATCTCCAGAATGTTGTCATCTTGCAGAAGTAAAACTCTGCACTCATTAAAGAACTCCCCATTTCCCTCTTCCTCTGACCCCTGGCAACCACCATTCTACTGTCTGTCTGTATGAGATGGACTACTTTAGATGCCCCTTATAAGTGGAATCATACAGTATTTGTCTTTTTGTGACTGGTTTATTTTGCTTAGCCTAATGTTATCCTCAAGGTTCATCCATGTTGTAGCATGTGTCAGAATTTCCTTCCTTTAAAGGCTGAATAATATTCCATTGTATGTGTGTACCACATTTTGTTTATCCGTTCATGTATTGATGGACACTCAGGTTCTTCCACCTCTGCTACTCTGAATAATGCTTCTGTGAACATAGGTATGCAAATGTCTCTTCACATCCTTGCTTGCACTTCTTTACGGGTGTATACTCAAGTAGAGTTGCTGGGTCATATGTTTAATTTTTGGGGGAACCACCACACAGTTTTCCACAGCAGTTGTACCATTATACATTCTCACCAACAGTGCACAGGGTTCTAATTTCTCCACATTCTTAACAACACTTTTCTGCGTTTTTGTTTTTTAAATAGTAGCATCCTAATGGGTATGAGAGGTGGTGGTGAGAGGGATTTCAGTCATTCTTAAAACTGTTAAAATGATTGAAATCATGGCAGATTTGTAAGAAGAGAAATGGTAGGTAAAACACTTGGGCTTTGGTCTGCCCCTGTGAGTGCTCAGGAGTGTCAGCTACTATTGTGAGGAAGGGGGTGCCCATGCATGAGGCAGAGGGAACAGCGCAGCTGTGCAGAAGCACAGAGTGTGAGGAAGTGGGAGAAGTGTGGGGCCGCAAGTAGGGCATTCTGGCTGGAGCACGAGGCAAGGGCAGAAATGAGGTGCGGCCAGTTAGAAAGGCTACTATTAAAATGTCAAAAAATAACAGATGTTGGCAATGCTCAGAGAAAAGGGAATGCTTACTTACTGTAAACATGGTGGGAATGTAAATTAGTTCAGCCACTGTGGAAAGGAGTTTGGAGATTTCTCAAAGAACTTAAAACAGAACTACCATTCCGTCCAGCAATTCCATTACTGAGTATAGACCCAAAAGAAGATGGATCATTTTACCAAAAAGACACATGCAGTCGTATGTTCATCACAACGCTATTTGCAGTAGGAAAGACATGGAATCCACCTGAGTACTCATCAATGGTGGATTGGATAAAGAAAATATGGTATATCATGGGATACTACACAGCCATAATAAAGAATGAAGTCATGTCTTTTACAGCAACATGGATGCAGCTGGAGGCCATTATTGTAAGAGAATTAACACAGGAACAGAAAACCAAATGCTGCATGTTCTCACTTATAAGTGGGAGCGAAGCACTGGGAACACATAGACATAAAAATGGGAACGATAGACACTGGGGACTACTGGATGGGGAGAGAGGGAGGGGGCAAGGGCCGACAAACTGTCTCTTGGATACTATGTTAACTGCCTGGGTATGGGATCATTCATCCCCCAAACTGCAGTGTCACTCAGTATACCCATGTAACGAACCTGCACATGCACCCTCTGAATCTAAGATAAAAGTTGACATTATTTTTTTAAAAACTGGGGAAAAAAAAGAAATGAATTGTGGTGCACAGGGCCTTCTGTGTCATACTGAGGGGCTTACTAGATTTTATCTTGAAATGACGGGGAGCAGTAAAGAATTTAAATAGAAATGACGTAGTCAGTTCTTTCTGTTAGATCATTTGGCAGCAGTGTGATGCATGGGTTCGGGGGTGGGAGGTGAATCTAAAAGCTATTGATGTAATTCAGGAGAGAAATGAGGGTTTGGGGCAAGATGGTGGTGGGTGTAGAAGGGACAAGACTTGGTGTTAAGTTAGCCATAGAGAGAGGGAGCTGTCACAATGACAGCATTTCTGGCTTGGGCTTCATTTTGGATGGTGGGTGCTTTTCAACATGGGGATGCAGATTTGAGGTAAGGTGAAAAGGAATTATATTTCAGCTTGTACAGGATTTGAGAATCTTAACAGACATCAATATGGAGATGTTCAGTAGCTAATTAGATAACAAGTCTGGAGCTCAGGAAAGAGTTCATAAAGTAATAAATGAGCATTAATTCTGGATGCCACAGCAGATACAGCATTTTAAAATGTATATAGTTTGTGTGAAGGCTTTATTTTTTTGCCTTTGTGGAACCATTTTGCATATTATGGGAATGGGAACTGTTGACAGAATTTTAAGTGAACACAGAAGACCATGCTATGGATATTGAGCTTTAAGAGAAGCAATTTAATGCTTAGCTGAAAGCTGAAATCTGGGTTTTTCTCTCCTTTTTTGGTGGGGGATGGGGTGCATGTTTATTGATTTATTCTTATTTTCTAAGAGAAATTCTTCTTGTTAAAACAGTTACACAGAATCTATGAAATTATACTAATTTTAAATTCATAAGAAGTCATTCCCAGTGTCTGGGTGTAATCATTTAAGCAGTAAAATATTTTAGTCCATTTCATTAAGTAGATAAAAAATTATCGAGTGTTTCATGGCATGAAATAATTCAGGAAGATTGCAGCCAAGGGAGTCCAGGGAACTATGTGATAAAAGCAGAGAACTAAAAGTTAGAAGACCATATTTTTGTTTCATCTGTTTCTGCCATGTACTAGCCATGGGATTTGGACGGATCACCTTTCTGATCCTCCGTTTAGTCAGCCAGAGAATGAAAACATTAACTTCCTGTTTACCTCCCAGGCTCACTTATTCATTGAACAGGTGTGTGCAGGAGGCATCACACAGGGCTAGGGCTGAAACATGGAACAGGCGGATTTCACAGTCTCATGGATTATAGCAAAGAGTACAGAAAGCGGCTGTGAAAGCAACATATAAACTATAAAGCACCACGAGAACTTTAGGGTTATTCTTAACTCTAATGAAGTTTTCTTCCTGGGAGGTTCAGGTTCTCTTCCTCATTTGAGTGATAAACCAATAGAAAATGAAAATAAAAAGAAGTGGTAGGTATCTCTGTCAGAAAAGTTAAGGTGAGATGTACCTTGCACACTCAGAGTAGGCAGCTATTTAATATTTGTTGCATGGATAAAGTAATGGTGTTAGGATTTGGAAATTCAGTGTGAGCAGATAATGATTCTTATCTTGCTTGTTGAATTTTCAGAAATGTTACATTTTAAGAAAAGTGGGAGTTATATCTAGCACTCAGAGGAATGTAGAAATGAGCCATGCAGAAAAATTTAACTCAGAATTCAAAATCTTGGTTTATAGAGAGTGCCTGAGTCAGCACTGTATACCTAGATTTCAAAATATTAATTAGAAGAATTTAATGCCATTAGAAAGTGTTAGGCACAAATAAGATATCTAATGTTTCTGATTGTGAATGAGATAAAATCCCAGATTTAAAGGCCAACATGATAATTGAATTATCTTGGGGAATAAGTGAAAGTTTGGTTCCTGAGATTGTATTTACACTTAAAGCATGAAAAATGAGAACTTAAGTTGCAGTTAGTGGGAAGCAACTTGAGAGATAGGTCATAGCAATAAAGATTCTATACTATCTGGGATATTTTAAAATTCTACAACATTGAGTCAGTTTCAGATTTATATGAGTATCTCTAATAAACTTCAAAAGTTCTAAAGGCCTTGGACTGTGACACTTTATTTTCGTACTCGTTTGCACAAAATCCCACATGTTGACAGGAATAATCACTGGTGAGGATGTGTGAGGGCCGCTTCATCAGCTCCCTAACAGATGGCCTTCTCCATTCATTTTATTCCACAGGCAAACATGCTGAAGACATATTTGGTGAGTTGTTTAATGAGGCTAACAACTTCTACATCAGAGCAAATTCTCTTCAAGACAGAATTGATCGCCTTGCTGTCAAAGTCACCCAGCTGGATTCAACAGTGGAAGAGGGTAGGTAATTGCCTGAAAGCAGTGAGCTAGAAGTGATTGTTGACAAGATGGTAGTAATTAATTGCAGTGTAATTACTGCTTTTTCCTTGGGGTGGCATGCTGGTATTTCATCTTGTCTTTCCTAGAAGAATAGTGAGGGGGAAAAACCTACAACTTTGGGTTAATTCACGATGAAAAGATTCATATCTGGTCTACCTCATAACTCTATACTCTTTTTTAAAAAATTACAAATACAGTATTTGTTTTAAAGGCTTCTTTGAATACAGTCGGTATTAGAAGCCCCAATTTAGGTTACTGACAGTTATTTTAAAAATAGTTTCTTACCTAAAAATTACAGAGCCACTCTAGAGATATGGTCCAACCGAGACAGTGTTACACATACCTTGTGTGACACAAGCACCTAGTGTTCTTAGGATTGATGCCTGTAAAATCCTGGTGATTCTGCTGATTTAAAAATTTTATTAACCTTCTCAGATACAGCATTTACCGAAGGCCTTTAGGCTGCAGGCTTTAAAATAATGTTAATATTGACAAGAATCTTATAGTTAACTGATAGTCATTTGATGATACACCCTGAAATTGTCGGTTTCAACAAAATTGAAACTATCAACGATCCCTTTTTTAAAATTTTACTTTCAGTATCTTGAATGAAAGACTGAGATTGAGCTGGAGAAAATATGCTAAAAAAGTACAAAATATACCACTTCATATTTATTTTGAGAAAAATATTTAGGTTAAAATTTAGTTTTACCTTTAAATAATGGCAGTTAACAATTTCTCTTGGTGCTTTGAAAAGATCCTAGTGTCTGATTTTTGCGCTATATCTATAGAGTAGTATTGGTAAAAATAATGCTTTTATTTTTAAAAAAAAGTAGTTGTGGAATTCATCTCTCATCATTTAAAAAATATATGTTGGCCAGGCGCGGTGGCTCACGCCTGTAATCCCAGCACTTTGGGAGGCCGAGGCGGGTGGATCACAAGGTCAGGAGATCAAGACCATCCTGGCTAACACGGTGAAACCCCGTCTCTACTAAAAATACAAAAAATTAGCCAGGTGAGGCGGCAGGCGCCTGCAGTCCCAGCTACTCGGGAGGCTGAGGCAGGAGAATGGCGTGAAGCCCGGGGGGCGGAGCCTGCAGTGAGCCGAGATCGCGCCATTGCACTCCAGCCTGGGCGACAGCGAGACTCGGTCTCAAAAAAAAAAAAAAAATGTTATCTCATGTTCAGGTCTTTTTCAAAGGTCAAAATTTGATTACTGAATTACAAATATAACAAAAATGTAGAACATTGATTTTAATATCCGTTATAGAAGCATTCTTACTCACTTTTCCAACAATAAGTATTAGTTGGTCTGTTCAGGTAAGGAATTCTTAACATCTTAAACCAGTCATTCACGTTTTAAATTAGCTATTCATCTTTCTTCAACTTTTTGTTGGCTGTTGCTTATGATAAATCTTACCCTGGAAAAGATTAATCTGTAAATTAAATTTTATGAGATTTTATAGTACATGTCATGTCTTTAAAATCCTTTTCCAAACAAGATTTTACCTTACTACTTTCCTTGCCATGGATGTTACAGTAGAAAAAATACTTGACTGACAGGAAGTCTGTATTCTATTTTGGTCTTGCCACTTTATTGCTGGAGATTTTGGAATCTTAACATTTCTGAAGCTCAGCTTCAGTGGTTGAATAAGTAGGTTAATAGCCTAGTCTGTCCACCTCAAAAAGTTTGACGAAAGTCAGATGAGTTGGCCAGGTGCGGTGGCTCACGCCTGAAATACCAGCACTTTGGGAGGCCAAGGCGGGGCGGATCATGAGGTCAGGAGATCGAGACCATCCTAGCTAACACGGTGAAACCCCGTCTCTACTAAAAATACAAAAAATTATCCGGGCATGGTGGCAGGCGCCTGCAGTCCCAGCTACTCGGGAGACTGAGGCAGGAGAATGGTGTGAACCCGGGAGGCGGAGCTTGCAGTAAGCAGAGATCGCGCCACTGCACTCCAGGCTGGGAAACAGAGCGAGACTCCGTCTCAAAAAAAAAAAAAAAAAGAAGAGAGAGAGAGTCAGATGAGTTAATAAATGAAATGTAAAGTGCAGTACAAGCACAAGAAAGAACTTTACCCAGCCCCGATTTTCTGAATCCTTAGTGTAATTTTGTATCATCAATCAAGCTACTTAATTTTTAGGACTAGATGCATGTTGAAAAGCTTTGCCATCTTTCCTTAATGTTTGTTTCAGAAAAACTTAATGTGTTATTTCCATTTGTGTAATTTTTGCGGAAGTATTTCCCACATGCATTATATTTAAACTAATGTTGTTTGAATGGTGTTTTCCTTAGGATATTCAAATCTGTGTATTTACATGCCTGTTACATTCATAACTATATTCCTATGTGATTTCTGAGAAATGCTATTTAAATAAAGAATGTTACTCTAGTATTAGGTTCAGTGAAATAATTAGATTACTAAAAAAAAAAAAAGCCATGATTTGACCTTATTTCATAGTGATAGCTATTATCTGTGAAAGGAAAGGAATGCACATGCTCTTAAGCGTGGTTTTAAATGGACAATAAAAAATATTATTTGGTTGTTCTAGGAGGTGTTTTTAATTGTGAGCCAAATGGTACTTACTTCTAAACAGTTAAAAATATTTCTATATAACTCAACTTGGGGGATTTTCTCTGAATAGTCTCACTACAGGATATCAACATGAAAAAAGCTTTCAAAAGTTCCACAGTCCAAGACCAGCAGGTGGTTTCAAAGAACAGCATTCCTAATCCTGTTGCTGATATTTACAACCAGAGTGATAAGCCACCGCCTCTGAACATCCTGACACCATACAGGTATAGTTTCATGCGTGCCAGAGCCTTTCCTTGAGATGAGGGGAGAGCTGGGCAGAGCTGGGAGCAAGCTGATGCATTGTGTGGGAATGTCCTTGATGGTTCATCTGGGTTAAAATGCAGAATTGCTTCAAACTTTGAAAATAATAATTGAATTATATACAATGAAACTACTCATATGGTACATAATTATTAAAGTTACAGTATTTCAGCATATTGATACGTTTAACAGTAGAAATGTGAGCTCTGATTTTAGCTTTTAGATGTAGCTACCTTAAGTAGAAGTGAGTAAGTTGCATACCAGTATTGTGTGTGGTTATGTTGTTGTTTTTAGATTCAAAGTCAATTTGAAAGGAACTGCATAATTCATTTATAATGCAGCAAAATACCTGTCTCAGCACTGCAGAGACATTTGCTATTTAATTCAGAAAAAAACGTATTCTGCAGTGTTAGGAGTTTTGAAGAGTGAAAATATAGTCAACAAATTAACCTTCTGTTACTGGAAAATGGTAGGACATGTTATCAGGACCAGACTTCCAAGAAAAACAATGGAAGATAAATAGTGCAAAAAAATAATATGAAGAGACTAACTAAAAATGCTCTTTCTAAACACCCCCTTGCCTTCTCCCAGCTCAGCACTTTCTTCCCATACCTGCTGTCACCTCCTGTCCCATATCCCTCTTTCATACACTGTCTGTCCGTCCCTTGTGGTATGTCCTGTCCTCTCCCCACCTCTGTGCCCTCCTGTGGAGCTCATTCTTTGGCCTCTGACAAGCACAGGCTGTGGTGACTAGTGGTCCTCACAGCCCCAGGCCAGCTCTCTGGTGATTCTCCTGTGAGAACCTTCCAGGAGCCTGCGAGTTCTCCACTTCCGTTACTACCCTCTCAGCAGTCCTGCCCTCAGGGGCCCTTTGGCTCGTCTCAGGGAATGCATAGAATTTTTCTTGGTCCGAATTCCTGTCCTTTCTCAGGGTCCACAGGGAGATGTTTGGAGCCATCCTTTGTTGCAGCTGTGCTGGGAAAATGCAGTTCAAACTGCACCACTTTCTTTCTGCACAGACAGGGAGAGGCTCTCAGAAAAACAGGCCAAACTGATGGCAGAGGAGCGAGATGCCACAGCTTTTTATGGAAAAAGTAGACTTTTTTGGAGGTTTTAGCACACTTATTTAAACAAATTAAAGATATGTGTGAATATAGCATTATAAGCCTAATATTTTAATTTATGGCTGTGCATTTGTTCAGTAGGCATTTTCCTGGGGCAGTTTCATTTTTACTTAGCACTGAAGCCTCAAACACAATGTAACATGTAGGCTTGCTCATGAAAACTTTCTACCTGCTGTTACTAAGAAACCTCACTGGAAATTCTGTTCTAAAGGAAAAAAATCAGATAACCCAATCAACCACTACATTGATTAATCTAGATCATGATAAAATATTTGCAGTGATTTATAGTTTTTAATTGCGTGAAAACTGATTTGACTTTCACATATGTGTGTGTGTGTGTGTGTGTGTGTGTGTGTGTGTATTCAGTCTTATGGAAAATAAAGCATATCTTTGACTTTTTTTTTTTTTTTTGAGATGGAGTCTCGCTCTGTTGCCCAGGTTAGAGTGCAGTGGCATGATCTCGGCTCACTGCAGCCTCCACCTCCCGGGTTCAAGCGATTCTCCTGCCTCAGCCTCCTGAGTATCTTTGACTTTTTAATAGTGTGTTTAAGGATAGCGGTGTCAGCTCAGATTTGCTTTTTCATTAATATAACAATATTTGGGGTATATAACATATAAACTTTCACATTTGAACTTAAATATGGCACTGTAACAATATTGTCTTAATATAAGAAGTACAAAGTGACTGAAAAAAAAAATTTTTTTTTTTTGAGACGAAGTTTTGCTTCACTCTTGTTGTCCAGGCAGGAGTGCAATGGTGCAATCTCAGCTCACTGCAACCTCTGCCTCCCAGGTTCAAGTGATTCTCCTGCCTCAGCCTCCCAAGTAGTTGGGATTACAGGCATGTGCCACCAAGCCTGGCTAATTTTTGTATTTTTAGTAGAGATGGGGTTTTACCATGTTGGTCAGGCTGGTCTCAAACTCCTGACCTCAAGTGATCCACCTGCCTCAGCCTCCCAAAGTGCTGGGATCATAGGCATAAGCCACCGCGCCCAGCCTAAGTGACTGAAAAATTAAGTGTTTAGAAGCTATAGGAAACAACCCATGCTGGAGAGGATGTGGAGAAATAGGAACGCTTGTACACTGTTGGGAGTGTAAATTAGTTCAACCATTGTGGAAGACAGTGTGGTGATTCCTCAAGGATCTAGAACTAGAAATACCATTTGACCCAGCAATCCCATTACTGGGTATATACCCAAAGGATTATAAAGCATTCTACTATAAAGACACATGCAGTATTGCAGCACTATTCACAATAGCAAAGACTTGGAACCAACCCAAATGCCCATCAGTGTTAGACTGGATAAAGAAAATGTGGCACATATACCCCATGGAATACTATGCAGCCATAAAAAAAGAATGAGGTCATGTCCTTTGCAGGGACATGGGTGAAGCTGGAAACCATCATTCTCAGCAGACTAACACAGGAACAGAAAAACACCACATGTTCTCACTCATAGTGGGAGTTGAACAGTGAGAACATATGGGCACAGGGAGGGGAACATCACACACCGGGCCTGTCGGGGGGTGAGGGACAAGGGGGAGGGATAGCATTAGGAGAAATACCTAATGTAGATGACGGGTTGATGGGTGCAGCAAACCACCATGGCACATATACCTGTGTAACAAACCTGCATGTTCTACACATGTATCCCAGAACTTAAAAGTATAATAATAAAAAAGAACATATCTGTTTATATTCTTGTCAAGGTTAACATTTGCTTACTTAAGTGAGTTCCTGCCTTCATTAAGGTACTGGCTCCATTTTTTAAAAAAGAAATGTACATCTATTATATGTCTTAAATTTTGCAGCTTTTTCTAGACCTCTACCTATATTCAAGGCCTTGGTATCTCAGGGAAACAAATTATCTTTCTCACAATAATGTTATTAATAAAATCTCTGTCATGCAGGTTGCCTATCAATTAGGAAACTAGGAGAAGAAAGGAAGGACATTAATAGTCAAAGGTTAAGTAAGGTATAGTGTGAGTTGCAATGGCTCTTTAGTGATTTTCAGACATAGCGACTAGAATAGCCCCATAGGCACCCAGGCCTTGGTATTTGATGGTAAGACACTTAACAGGAGATGGCATAGCAGGGGCTTTAATGACAGACCTTTGTTTTCTTCTGAACAATTCAATTAGCTTTCTTTGACTGTTTGGGCATAAACTCTCCTATACTCATTTAACTGATTTTGCTTCCCCTATGTTCCTTAATGACTCATTGAAATACTGATATGAAATAATATAAAATGTTCTGCCTCCTTTTGAAGGTAGTCTTCAAAAGCATTAATAGAAAACAGTGTTTACTTTGTATCATGATGGTTTTGATCATGACTATTGATTTATATGACAGCTTTGGACCTCTGCTAGCTGCAACATTGGTTTTATGATAAATGAGCTACTTATATGAAGACTTAAAATATTCTTTAGACCACAGTAATTGCCTGTGACAGTGCTTTAAAACGAAATGGCCACAGGTGAATAAAGTTTCTGTGTAGGTTACTTCCAGTTTGAAAATACATAGTTCATCACTGTTTTTCCTTACATTGATGCCCCATAAACATTTTGCTTCTTTCCTAATTGAACTTATAGATGTTGGGCAAACCTTATTGAGAAAAAGGGATAGAGTACTTACTAATTTTTATCCTAATGATATTGAAGCTCCAGTGTAGAGGTGAATGTGTTCTTACGAAGAATCCTTCCATCTCCATGTATAGCTCCATGTTGGAATAAGCAAAAAATTTCCTGAAGTAATTGAGGTATTATAAATTGCTGAATATGCGCCATGTTGTGATTTTTTTTTTCTGAGCAATTTTCTGTACTCGATTCTAAATTTGCAAGAGTACTTTTAACCTACAACAGGTTATTCTGCTATTTTATGTTTTCACATTTTTTCAAATAAGGAAACTTAAAGACTTAATATGTGTAGGAGAGTTTAAGTGCCCCACGTAGATATTATAATCTCATGAGTTCAAATCAAGTTAACGTTAACCTACATATACAAGTCTCTAACAATCTTTTCTTCCCTGACTTACAATACATTGATTTGTAGAGATGACAAGAAGGATGGGCTGAAGTTCTATACTGATCCTTCCTATTTCTTTGACCTCTGGAAAGAAAAAATGCTGCAGGACACAGAAGACAAAAGGAAAGAGAAAAGGCGTCAAAAGGTAAATAATTTCAGTATGGGAAATGTGCATATCAGTGTTTAAAGGAGATTCTTGTTTAGAAATAGTAAATTATTTAAATGGTTGAGATATTGGATATAGTGCTGAAATTTTTTTAGAGGTTGCATTTGTCACAAAAGATCCTGACAATTCAGTCTAACACAATAATACTGTTTTCAATAAATACTGATTTGTTCTCCGGCACTTGCTTTGCTTTAACAAAAGTAGTTCCTAAACTTTGTTTTGTTACCATGTTTTAGTAACTCCTCTCCTATGTTCTCAAATTTTCGTAAAGCAGTCAGTATTCCATATCAGATACAATGATCATGCAGCACAATGATGTGCTTTTGTCTTTTAACATTTTTAATTGTTGGGTTGCCTTCTAGCTGTAATTAAAATCTTGGCGAGATGTTCACATGGGATTGAGAGGCATATATGATTTGCACGTTCAGGGGATAGGATTTACTGAAAATGAACCTCCCTTTAAGGGGTAGGGGTAGGAAGAGAATTGCAAGTCTGAAGGTTGAGAAATATCTGCATGCATTGCAAGCAGTCTTCAAAGGAGAAGCCCACTCTACTCAGGTTAAGGGATTTGTGTTTTGAAAATTGTTCGTTTTGGGCCCAGAAATTAGACTTAGGCCACTGAGAGGAATAATTCTCTAACGGCAAGTATTTGTTAATATTTTTATATGTCAGCTGTATTTAAAAATGACCATCCAGTTTGCTTGACAGATTAGAGCGCTTTATTTAGGAGAAATGCTTGGCATTTTGTGAGTTCATAGCCTTAGGGTTTTGAGGCATTGAGTTGTGTTGGCCCAGTAGGAGTGACAGTTTGGTTTGGAGGAGAATTTGAAAATCGAAAACAGCATTTAAGGAAGGGGAACATGAGAACAGTTTGCAGACTGTGCTGTTGTAAGATACCACGGCTGGTTCCAGGAAAGAGGATGCAAAGGACTTGGTCATACACAGTCTTCTTGTGCTCTTGGCTTTGGGAGATTTAATTGGGATATATCTTGGAAAAGTTGCTAGGTTTTGCAGAGTATTCAAGTGAAGAAAAAAGAAAGATACCAATCTTTTGAGTGGAAAAGGAACAAATATTTAAAAAGCATATTTACCTTAATCCTCATGCTTTTTTATAGTTACAGGGGAAAATGCTGGGGCTTACTTGCCTTTAAAATGTGCCCGTTTTTTTAAAAGGCCTTCTAGGTTTCCTTTCTCAATGATGCTTTTGGCAAAACTGTTTAATTTTTTGCCACTCTTCTTGAAGGGGAAACAATTTTTATGTATGAATATTGTGTCTTTAAAATCACTTGTTATTTCCTGGGCTGTTTAATCTCATTCTACCTTCCTCAAACACATAAAATTCTGATAAGAATTTCTTTCATTCACTTATATAATGACTTGATGTTGAATGCCTTCTAAATGCTGGATAAACAGTGGCAAAAAAAAACAGGATTACCACCCTCATGGAGAGGACAGTATAGTGAGAGACACAGGCCTTAAATAGTCATGCAGCCCTCGGAAATGCAGAAAGAGGGAGAGAAGTTTCAAAATGTTCATATAGGCCCGCTTCATATGGAAATAGAAAATGAGGCAAGATATTCTTTATTTCCCAGGATTTCAGAAACCCAAATCACACTCAGTTTGCAGTTGACAAATCTGAAGGAAAAATTAGTTTAGAAAATTTGGGGATTAAAAAAACCACGTTTTTGAACTTTGTTTCCTTTAGTTTGATGCTTTAAAAACACTAAAAACTTAATTACACAAATAAATAAGAAGTTTTAAATATGTAGTTACACTATTGGTAAGTGTAGTGAAGGAAAAGTACAGAGCACTCTGAGTGAGATGACCTGGTGTGTGACAGTGTACATGCAGTGAGGGGTCAAGGAAAACCTCTCTAAGGAGGTGTCATGCAGGCTGGGTTCCAAGAGAGGGTAGCAGAAGTTAGCTCAACTGTGGGAGGGTGCTACGGGGAGGCTGGAGAGGTGGGGGGCAGATGAGGTGGTGTGCTTCCGAATTGAGGAGGCTTCTAGGTAGCAGTGTCTAGGATCATGCTGGGGGAGGAACCAGTTTGGCAGCTTCTAAGGATTTTAATGTAGGCCAGTGTAGCTGGATCCTGGATTCATCACTGTTCATATTCTTTCATGTTTGGTTCGCATGTGCTTGTGTGTCCTGTGTGCATGTTGATAGGTAGATTTGGAGGCTGAACCATGGTGAAGAAAGTTGCAAATATCGTAACACTTCATCCCTGAATTTGTCAGCATGCATCTTTTAAAAAGTAAGGGGAATAGTTATTCATTATTGTTAACACGATGGTTCTTAATCAGGATGCATATTGGAATCACATTGAAATCTTCCTCCCCCACTTTTTTCCTTTGGTTTTTCAAAGTACGCACCCAATACATGCTGGTTGTAAAATGCTCAAATAGCACTCCCTTCCCTGGGAGTACCTAGCCACGGTTAACAGCTTGGTGTGCATCTTTTAAGACCTTTTAGCATTCATAAATACGTGCATAAACATTACAAAGTATTTGTGTATACATAGTTGTACTACATATGACTTACGTACACGCACTGACATTATTAAAAATGTACTTCATTCTTTTTAATAGTTGTGTAGTCTGAAACATAAATGCTTCATAAATTAGCCATTACTGTTGCTCTTACAGTACTGCAGTGGTTATCCCTCTACTTAGGTGCAGATAATTCTTCAGGATAAATTTGTAGAAGTTGAATTGCTCTTATTGAAGAGAATGTGAATTTTAAATTTTGAAAGATAGAATTATATTGCCCCTAATCTTTAAAAGACTGAAAAACTAGTTTATATTCTTACCAGGCCTTCTCCAGTCCTGGATATTACTTTCTTTTTGATGAAAGATTGAATGTGTTACATCTTCTCATATGCTTATTAACCATTTCTTTATCTTCTGTGAATTTCATGTTCACATCCTCTATGGATCCATGACTAAAGCCTCCTGGATGCCTCTGAAAACGGTCCAGTTTTCTGTCTTCACCACACCCTTGGGCCACCTGCTGTTCTTTCACCCTATACCCACTTAGTAGCTTTCTCACTTGTGTCCCTATCTTCCCTCTTTTAATTTGTTTTGTGTAATACAGAGAGATCTTCTCCAATGCCTTTTCAGCATGTCAGCCTTCCCTTCTCGTTCTTTAATGGATTCGCATTGCTGTTGGGATAAAGGCCTCCAAGGTCTTCCTGCCTTTCAGATCTTGGGCCATTCACCCCAATGTACCATTTACCTTCTTTTATTTTTCTGAGTGCAGTGCTATCCTCCTCCCCAGAGCCCTCGCACAGTCTGTCCTCTCCTCTTGGCATGCACCTGACCCATATACTCCTCTGCAGAATTGATGCCACTTTCAATACACTTTCAATACTCTCAGTCATTCCAGGATGCCTCCCTGACTTCCAAACGAGACACACACACACACACACACACACACACACACACACACACACACACGTATATATTTAAACATAAAAATATATTTGTAAAAATAAATACATTTATTTTTATAATACATTTATAATAGTACATTTATTTGTGTCCTCTTGGGGACTGCAGGCTGCATGAGAGCAGATGCCATGTCTGTGTGTGTGTGTGTGTGTTTGTTTGCCATTTGTGTTGTCAGTGCCTGGCGCAGTACCTCGGGCATAGCACTAGAAGTTCATGCTTGCTGCCTGGCTGTGGATTTGATCATTTAGCCAGCATGTATTGAGTGTGTATTCTGTGTAAAAACAGTATGTTGAGATACCATAAGACAAGAGGGAAACATAGGAAATAAAGACACATGATTCTCATCCTTAAAGATCATAAAATTTTATGAAGGAGGCAGGAAAAACTTACAGGCACACGTAGGAATAACTTCTCACCTTTCAAGAAGCACCTGTTTAAGAACTAAGTATTTGTTGAATGAAACATTTTCTGGCCAGGTAGGGCTAGAGGAAGAATGGTGCTTTTTATGAGCAGGTAAGTTTTTATCTTGCTTAATTTTGTGTTAAACTATTTACAGGATTCACTTATTCTGTAATCTTTTAGAAATTGGGAACAGAATGTTTTGAATTATTTTCTTTGAAAGATAATTGTATGTTAAGAAGTCAGTCAAAATTGTGTGGTGGCGGGAAATAATTTCTCTTTATGATGTTTCCAGGTCGTTCACCCGTATAATATAGATCTGAAAGACCTTGCTTAGGTTTAAAACAAGTTACAAGCATATTCAAGTGAAAGTTTTTTTACTTTAATGAAAACGATGGTAAGCAGCTCTTAACAGTTGTAGCAGGGTAACTTTTTGTTGATTCTGTTTTGTTGGTTCTGTTGGGTAAGAGGAGTACACTGCTTTAGAGTTTCTGTAACATTAGGGTAATCGAAATGCGAATGTGTCTTGTCTGTTCATCAGGCATGGGCCTTGTGCATTATAACTGCATTTAACCAGCTGTTTTCCTTTCCCTTCTGTCTTGGCATGCTCTCTTTCCTTTCCTGGACATCAGGAGCAAAAGCGTATAGATGGCACCACCCGTGAGGTGAAAAAGGTTAGAAAAGCCAGAAACAGGCGCCAGGAGTGGAATATGATGGCATATGACAAAGAGCTTAGACCCGACAACAGGTTGTCTCAGAGTGTGTACCACGGAGCGTCTTCCGAGGGATCCCTGTCCCCAGATACTAGGTGTGTGTGTGTCACTGCTCCCTCAGCCCCGATGCTTGGGCCACTGGGTACTACCTGGTTTTATTATCATTTGAAATGCACCAATAGCTTCAGGGTTTATATGGCCCTCGATGTCTTAAGATTTTCCTTAAAAATTGTTTATCTGTATTTTGATTTTGAAATAATACTTGAAGACAGTGTTATTTTACATTGGGTTCCTTTGATTTTAGAAAATCTCTCTGACTTAAAATGTATTGTAGAGTTCATCTAGATGTAGTGTTGTAACACTGATTCTGAATTTGGGGTATTTGCTTATGACTTAAGTTTTTACTTTAATAATCATTTAATCCTTTCTCTTAGCATGGAATGTTGAATTTCCTTTGCCACTTGGTATCTAAAAATGATTGGTAGGTGGTAAAGTAACTAAGGAGTACCTTCATTGTTCCCTTTAGTAACCCTTTGAAAAAATGATGAACAAAAGAGAGATTTACTTCTTATTTCAGATAACTTATATATTCTAATTTCAGGAGAAGAATTCTATTGGCGTTTACTTAAAAATTTATTAGCAGTTAAGTAAAAATATTTCTTGCAGGCGTGAATGATGTGGTCATTAAGTCACACTTGTCACCAAAGGCATTCATTGAACAACAGGAAATGACTAGTCAATTTTAACTAAGTTTGATTCAGTTTTCTGTTTCTGCTTTTGTAAAGTTGTAGTCTTTCATTTGCATAAACTCTCATCGGCATTTAAAAATTTGAATAGAGAATTCTTACAGTATGTGATCAAGAATGTTTCAAAACAGCAGTAACCTGGACTTTGGGTTATATCTGTGTCCTTTTTTTCTACCTTTGTACAACTCAGTGTTTAGCCCAAACTCTTAACGTATTACGTGCCTTCAGTGTTCCCACCCCAGAAGGTCTGTAAGTCACTGGGAGGATGTGAGGCAAGTTCTGGTAATTTTTCTGTACAAACTTTCATTTGTTAAATATCAGAGAATTATTGGAGCTTTAACTGAGTTTTAGTCTCATTTGAATTTTAGTGTGAGTTTATTTCTATAGAAAGTAGGAATTATAACACAGTTCTGCTCATAGTTCTTTGGGTGGGGAGGAATGTATGAACATAATAGCTCCCTTGATGTCAATCTGCTTTTTTGTTTTTTTCTAAATAATTTAGCTATGATTGTTTACTCGTGCAAAACGTATACTTTGTTTTTATCCTATATAGACTTTTCAAAAATAGATGCAGATGGGAAAATGATGGATTTTTAAAAATCAGTTGAATGATATTCCTTCTAGCATCTAAGATTATTCCATATTGGGTATAAAATGGATGGTTATTCAGATATAGTCTGCCTTTGTATTTATGTTGCTTACATACATCTGCATTTCTCTTAATTTTCAAAAAATAAGTCTGATTGTTTCATTTCTTCAGAATTCCTTTTGTTGTCTCCTACTATTTCCCATGGCTTCTTACTATTTGCGTACATTATTTACTATCAGATAAATAGATTATAACTCATCATTGTATGGGATGATAACCCTTAATTTAGAAATTTTTATTTTTTTTACTACAGTGTGTCACTTTTTTATTATAAAATAAGACATGCTTATTATATCTGGAAGTTACAGGAAAAAATTAAAATGAAGTATGATCTGTAGTCTCACCATCCAGAGAAACCGTTGTATGCATTTTAGTGTATTTCTCTTTAGTCTTTTTCTATACATGTGTTTCTTTTTTCTTTTAGAAAATTGGAGTCATGCCATGTTTTCTTTCTTTTGACTTTTAGAAATTATATCGCATGTTTTAGGTATTATTTAGAAACATGATTTTTAATGATTGTATCCGCTCATCTGAGTGCATCCAAGATACTGAGGGAAGTTTAAATACCAGGTTTCGTGGTGTGTGTATATGCTGTTATATAAGTAATAATACTGTAACCCATCTTACATTTTTGCTCTCTCTCTAGATTGTTAGGAATGGCTTGTTCTTGAGCCTGAATTTAAGATGAGCACTGGGAAGTGCTTGCCTGCTGTATGACCAGCTCTCTGTCACTGCCACTCAGGGAGTCGCACACCTCCATGCCCGATTGTCCTTTTTTCTCATCCAGTTCTGGGCCCTGGTGCAGATCTCTGGCTGCCCGCCTGTCTACCCAAAAAACCCTGGGGGATTTATTGACCTCTCACACTGAGTCTCTGCTGCTGTGCCTACTTCCTCCTGTGTGGTGTCATCTCTGGCCCTCCCGGCCCTTCTCCTCCCCTGTCAGTGTTGTCTCCGGCCCTCCCAGCCCTCTTCCTCCTCATCCCGTGTCGGTGTCATCTCCGGCCCTTCTGGCCCTCCTCCTCCCATCGTCCTCGGCCCTCCCAGTGCTCTTCCTCCCGTGTCAGTGTCGCCTCTGGCCCTCCCAGTCCTCTTTTCTGTAATAGGTGATCACTGACCATCGTGAGGCCTCGAGATCTCCACTCACCTCCACCTTGGCCGTGCGTCTGCAGCTGGTTTCTGCCTCCCCACTGGGAGTGGGGCTCATCTCCAGCAGCTGCCTGCTCCTCCCTCCTCCTCCTGCCTGCTGGCAGAACCTTTTCTGTGGTCCTTCCCTCTTCAACTGACCAGTCTCCTCTTCCCCCAGCCCCCGTCCTCCTGATGGGCACCCTTCATCAGGGTTCTGCCCTGTAGAAATCTCTGGTTTCTACTTCAGATATTTATTATGTCTTCTTTCACTTCTGCCTCCATCTGGTTAGCCCCTTTTCCTTGCTTCCTTTCTACCCTGTGTTTCAAGGCTCCTTGACAGGGATAGCCCGCCAGTTATGCCACAGTATTTATAGTTTCCTGCCCTCATCTCATCAGAAAGCTGTCCATATTTGGCTGGAGAACTCTGTTTCCTTTAAAAGATTGCACTGTAAGCCAGTGACTCGTAGTCATGCACAGAGTCAAGCACACATCATCAGTGTCTCCAAGGGTTATAGGTATTTACATTTTTAAAATACTCTAAATCTAAATACAGGTCAGGTCCTTCCCCCATTAAATATATTTTTAAGTCATTTGCTAGCAGCTCACTTAGTTCAAAAGACATAATCAGAAGTGCACCATAATCCAGAATTCATGCTGCAATTAGGGAAGAAAATAATGAGTAGTTATTAGTTGTTACACTTCAATTAAGGAAGGAAAAAGGAAAAGAAGCTGTCTCTTCTCATTTAGAAGGCTTTTCTGTGCCACACGGTGCCCCAGTTAAGAAAAGCTACCCACTGGAATCCCAAAGATGGAAATGCAGCGTGCGTCTTCCCTGCTCCCTCAGCACCCCCAATGTGTGTTTGGTATTTCCTTCAGAGAGAGAAACACAAGCTGAACCCTAACAGAAACCAGCAAGTAAATGTGAGAAAAGTCAGAACAAGAAAAGAAGAGTGGGAGAGAAGGAAAATGGGCATTGAGTTTATGAGTGATGCAAAGAAACTGGAGCAGGCAGGGAGCGCCAAAGAGGACAGAGTGCCCAGCGGGTTTGTTGTTCTGCTTTCTTTGGGTTCCCAGACTCAGGCTGCCCCTGCTTCCGCCGCCATGAGAGGATGTACAGCCCCTCCTGGCCACATGTCCCGTAACCTGAGCCAGGAGCGTGTGACTGTCTTACTAACGCCCACGGTGCTGCCGGGCTGCCACACTTGGGTCCTTCCTCTCCTCCTGAGGGCTTAACAGGAATCCCGTCCCTGCACCCCATGTCTCACTCAGCTCTGCTCCACTAATCCAAGATCTCTTCCCTTTCGGAGTTTCACACCCAGTGTGTGTGCAAAGAAAACTATGGAAAGAAGGCCTTTCCATAGTGTACCGCATTGCTTTCTTCCCTTTTTGTTAAATACCTTTCTTCTGTTCAAGAAAAATATGATTCACTCTACTGCATTCTCGATTTCTTTTCCTGTTCTTACTGTTAATATTTATCCAGTTCACCTGCCATTTTATATTTTCTAATTATATGCTGTCAGTTTCATTGCCACTGAAATCTTCTGTCTTATATCCTGTTTCTAAATGGAATGGTTTCTCTCGTAGCCTTCTTTCTTAGAGAAAACGTATGCTGAAATACTGTGAAAAGGAGGCTCTGCTGTTTCCTGCTTGCCGGTCTGTCTGACTTATTCACTTCAAAGCTGTGAATCTGAATCCATGTAACACTGGGGCTTGCTGCCGACTTATAATAATTATGTTGTTGCTTGGAATCTCACGGGGCTAGACCTAGTTGATAGTAAAGCAAATTAATATCTGATTTTTGTGTATTAGCAATGTTATTATTCAAATACATCCATGTGCCTGTTAGCCGACAATTTTTAACTTAAAATTTCCCCCACCTCTTGTTTTCAAATGCCAGGTCACATGCGTCGGACGTTACGGATTACTCTTACCCGGCTACTCCCAACCATTCTTTGCACCCCCAGCCGGTGACCCCTTCCTACGCAGCTGGTGACGTGCCACCACACGGGCCTGCAAGCCAGGCTGCGGAGCATGAGTACCGGCCCCCATCTGCCTCGGCGAGGCACATGGCCCTCAACAGACCTCAGCAGCCGCCACCCCCACCTCCCCCTCAGGCCCCAGAGGGGTCCCAGGCCTCTGCACCGATGGCTCCAGCAGACTACGGGTAACTTAGCGTGCCTTGTACCCTAATCCCTACTGGCCTTGCATTTGAATCTTGCTCTGTGTGATAGGAGAATTTTAACTCTGGTATTTTAGAGGCCAGGATAGAGTCAAGGATGACTGGATGTAGATACTAGCAACTCTAACATTCTGTGTGAAATAAAGCAGGTGCAGCATAAGCTCAGACTTACAGTTGAGTCTCAAGCCACACTGTGCATGCATGTGTGTTCCCTCACACACACTCTGGGTGTTTGAATGGCTCTTTAAGCCAAGGCATTGATAAAGGGTATTAAGTGCTGATTTTGTGAACCTGTCCCAAACCCTCAAGTTTCTGGACACATCCTGGGTGGACCACAGAAAGTTGTTATCACAGACGAGAAGACTACACCATGCAGCTCCTGTGCCTCATTTCTCAGACTTGACCAAAATCTGCTTTCGTGACCTCTGACCACCCAGACATCATTCTGCCCCAGGCCCTCCTGTTTCCTGAGAAGTAGAATTCAGAGACCATCATGTTCAGGCGTTTATCAATTTAGGCACCCACGTCTCTTTTTTTTTGGCATTACCCTAGTCTTTAAAGACTTCATTCCTCAGAGTTGGTACCCAGGAAAGTTACCGTGGGTTGGTGTCCACTGCTAACACGTGTCTGTGCACCCCTGTCTGAATGACAGTCCTGCTCTCAGAAGTGCTCTCCCTGGCCACGCATGCCAAGTCAGGATCCCCAGAGTGGCTTGAGGCTGTGTCGGGCCAAGAGAGGGCCCATGGTCCAGTTAGTTTGGAAGACCCTTGACT